>NW_027277719.1:0-25281 GCF_030028105.1 Mobula birostris
GCTGTGTTTTCGTGCACCTCTCATACCTCCCCCTATATCGTTGTGTTTTCACGCACCTCTCATAACTTCTCCTATTTTGCTGAATTTTTGCGCACCTCTCATAACTTTCCCTATATCGCCGTGTTTTTATGCACATCTCATAACGTCCCCTATGATGCTGTGTATTCGTGCACCCTCCATTACTTCCCCCATATCGCTGTGTTTTCGTGCACATTTCATACCTTCCCCTATATCGCTGTGTTTTCGCACAACTCTCATAACTTCTCTTATATCACAGTGTTTTTGTGCACCTCTCATAACTTCCCTAATATCGCTGAGTTTTCATGCACATCTCATCACGTCTCCAATATCGCTGTGTATTCACGCACCTCCCATAGGATCCCCTATATCGCTGTGCCTTGCACACCTCTCATAGCTTCCCCTATATCGCTGTCTTTTCGCGCAGATCCCATAGATTCACCTTTATCGCTGTGTTATTGCTCACCTCTCAAAGCTTCCCTGTATCGCCCTGTTTTTGCTCACCTCTCATAGCTTCCCCTATATCGCAGTGTTTTCGCGCCATTCTCATGTCTTCACCTAGATCGCTATGTTTTCGTTCCTCTCAATACTTCCCCTATATCGTTGTTTTCTCGCACATCTGATACATTCTCCCGGATCGCCGTGTTGTCGCACACTTCTCATACCTTTCCCTATATCACTGTGATTTCGCACATGTCTCATTGCATCCCCTATATCGCCGTGTTTTCGCGCACCTATCATAGCTTCCCATATATCGCTGTGTTTTCATACACATCTCATACCATCCCCTATAACACTGTTTTCGCGCACCTCCCATAGCATCCCCTATATCGCTGTGCCTTCGTGCACCTCTCACACCTTTCCGTATATCGCCGTGTTTTCATGCACATCTCATAACGTCCCCTATATCGCCGTATTTTTGCTCACCTCTCATAACTTCCTCTATATCGCCCTGTTTTCGCGCACCTCTCATAACTTCCCCTTTATCGCTGTGTTTTCTCTGAAACATTCCCCTGTATCACCATGTTTTCGCACACCTCTTATAATTTCCCCTATATCGCCGTGTTCTCGCAGACCTCTCATACCTTCCCCTATATCACTGTGTTTTTGCGCACGTCTCATAGCGTCCCCTATATCGCTGTGTTTTCTCGCAACTCTGATGCATTCCCCTGTATCGCCGTGTTTTCGGGCACATCCCATAGCTTCCACTATATTGCCCTGTTCTCGCGCACCTCACATGTCTTCCCCTACATCAATGTGTTTTCTCGCACTTCTGATGCATTCCCATGTAACGCCAAGTTTTCGCGCATCTCTCATACTTTCCCCTATATCGCTGTGTTTTCACGCATCTCTCATAGCTTCCTCAATATCGCCGTGTATTCATGCACGTCCCATAGCGTCCCCTATATCGCTGTGTTTTCTCGCACCTCTGATACATTCCCCTGTATCGCCGTGTTTTCGGGCACATCCCATAGCTTCCACTATATTGCCCTGTTTTTGTGCACCTCTCAGGTCTTCTCCTATATCACTGTTTTATCGCGCACCTCCCATAGCATCCCCTAAATAGCAGTGCCTTCGCGCACCTCTCTTGCCTTCCCCTATATCGCCCTGTTTTCGCACACTTCCCATACATTCCCCTATATCGCTGTGTTTTCATGCACCTCCCATAGCATCACCTATATTGCTGTGCCTTCGCGCACCTCTCTTACCTTCCCCTATATAGTCCTGTTTTCGCGCACCTCCCATACATTCCCCTATATCGCTGTGTTTTCGTACACCTCTCATACCTTCCCCTATATCACTGTGTTTTCGCGCACGTCCCATAGCGTCCCCTATATCGCTGTGTTTTCGCGAACCTCTCATACCTTCCCCTATATCGTCCAGTTTTCGCGCACATCCCATAGATTCCACTATATTTCCCTGTTTTCGCGGAACTCTCATGTCTTCCCCTATATCACTGTGTTTTCTCGCACTTCTGATGCATTGCCATGTAACGCCAAGTTTTCGTGCATCTTTCATACTTTCCCCTATATCGCCGTGTTTTCGCGTACCTCTCATATCTTCCCCTATATCACCATGTTTTCATACACATCTGATACCGTCCCCTATATCACTGTGTTTTCGCGCACCTCCCATAGCAGCACCTATATCGCTGTGCCTTCGTGCACCTCGCATGTCTTCACCTATATCGCTATGTGTTCGCTCCAATCGTTACTTCCCCTATATCGCTGTGTTTTCTCGCACCTCTGAAACATTCCCCTGTATCACCATGTTTTCGCACACCTCTTATAATTTCCCCTATATCGCCGTGTTCTCGCAGACCTCTCATACCTTCCCCTATATCGCTGTGTTTTCACGCACCTCTCATAACTTCTCCTACATTACTGTATTTTTGCGCACCTATCATAACTTCCCCTATATCGTTGTGTTTTTGTGCACCTCTCATACCTTCCCCTATATCACTGTGTTTTCGCGCACGTCCCATAGCGTCCCCTATATCGCTGTGTTTTCGCGAACCTCTCATACCTTCTCCTATATCGCCCTGTTTTCGCGCATATCCCATAGCTTCCACTATATTGCCCTGTTTTCGCGGAACTCTCATGTCTTCCCCCACATCACTGTGTTTTCTCGCACTTCTGATGCATTCCCATGTAACGCCAAGTTTTCGCGCATCTCTCATACTTTCCCCTATATCACCGTGTTTTCGCATACATCTCATATCTTCCCCTATATCACCATGTTTTCATACACATCTCATACCGTCCCCTATATCAATGTGTTTTCGCGCACCTCCCATAGCAGCCCCTATATCGCTGTGCCTTCATGCACCTCTCACACCTTCCCCTATATCGCCCTGTTTTCGTGCACCTCCTCTACTTTCCCCTATATCGCTGTGTTTTCACGCATATCTCATGGCTTCCTCAATATCGCCGTGTATTCATGCACGTCCCACAGCGTCCCCTATATAGCAGTGCCTTCACGCACCTCTCTTGCCTTCCCCTATATCGCCCTGTTTTCGCGCACCTCCCATACATTCCCCTATATCGCTGTGTTTTCGTGCACCTCTCATACTTTCCCCTATATCGCTGTGTTTTCACGCACCTCTCATAACTTCTCCTACATTACTGTATTTTTGCGCACCTATCATAACTTCCCCTATATCGCTGTGTTTTTGTGCACCTCTCATACCTTCCCCTATATCACTGTGTTTTCGCGCACGTCCCATAGCGTCCCCTATATCGCTGTGTTTTCGCGAACCTCTCATACCTTCTCACATATCGCCCTGTTTTCGCGCATATCCCATAGCTTCCACTATATTGCCCTGTTTTCGCGCAACTCTCATGTCTTCCCCCACATCACTGTGTTTTCTCGCACTTCTGATGCATTCCCATGTAACGTCAAGTTTTCGCGCATCTCTCATACTTTCCCCTATATCGCCGTGTTTTCGCGTACATCTCATATCTTCCCCTATATCACCAAGTTTTCATACACATCTCATACCGTCCCCTATATCACTGTGTTTTCGCGCACCTCCCATAGCATCCCCTATATCGCTGTGCCTTCATGCACCTCTCACACCTTCCCCTATATCGCCCTGTTTTCGTGCACCTCCTCTACTTTCCCCTATATCGCTGTGTTTTCACGCATCTCTCATGGCTTCCTCAATCTCGCCGTGTATTCATGCACGTCCCATAGCGTCCCCTATATAGCAGTGCCTTCGCGCACCTCTCTTGCCTTCCCCTATATCGCCGTTTTCGCGCACTTCCCATACATTCTCCTATATCGTTGTGTTTTCATGCACCTCCCATAGCATCACCTATATTGCTGTGCCTTCGCGCACCTCTCTTACCTTCCCCTATATAGCCTTGTTTTCGCACACCTCCCATACATTCCCCTATATCGCTGTGTTTTCATGCACCTCCCATAGCATCACCTATATTGCTGTGCCTTCGCGCACCTCTCTTACCTTCCCCTATATAGTCCTGTTTTCGCGCACCTCCCATACATTCCCTTATGTCGCTGTGTTTTCGCGCACCTCTCATAACTTCTCCTATATCGCTGTATTTTTGTGCACCTCTCATGGCTTCCCCAATATCGCCGTGTTTTCATGCACATCTCTTAACGTCCCCTATATCGCTGTGTATTCGCGCACCTCCCATAGAGTCCCCTATATCGCTGTGTTTTCACGCACCTCTCATACCTTCCCCATATCGCCCTGTTTTCGCGCACATTCCATATCTTCCACTGTATTGCCCTGTTTTCGCGCACCTCTCATGTCTTCCCCTACATCGCTGTGTTTTCTCGCACTTCTGATGCATTCCCATGTAACGCCCAGTTTTCGCGCACCTCTCATACTTTCCCCTTTATCACCGTGTTTTCGCGTACCTCTCATAGCTTCCCCTATATCACCGTGTTTTCATACACATCTCATACCGTCACCTATATCACTGTGTTTTCGCGCACCTCCCATAGCATCCCCTATATCGCTGTGTCTTCGTGCAGCTCTCATACCTTGCCTATATCGCCCTGTTTTCACGCACCTTGCATGGCTTCCCCAATATCGCCGTGTATTCATGCTCGTCTCATACCGTCCCCTATATCGCTGTGTTTTCGTGCACCTCTTATAATTTCCCCATATCGCCGTGTTCTCACAGACATCTCATACCTTCCCCTATATCACTGTGTTTTCGCGCAAGTCCCATAGCGTTCCCTATATCGTTGTGTTTTCTCGCACCTCTGATGCATTCCCCTGTATCTCCGTGTTGTCGCGCACATCCCATAGCTTCCACTATATTGCCCTGTTTTTGCGCACCTCTCATGTCTTACCCAATTTCACTGTGTTTTTGCGCACCTCCCATAGCATCCCCTATATTGCTGTGCCTTCGCGCACCTCTCTTACCTTCCCCTATATCGCCCTGTTTTCGCGCACCTCCCATACATTCCCCCATATCGCTGTGTTTTCGAGCACCTCTCATACCTCCCCCTATATCGCTGTGTTTTCACGCAGCTCTCATAACTTCTCCTATATCGCTGTATTTTTGTGCACCTCTCATGGCTTCCCCAATATCGCCGTGTTTTCGTGCACATCTCTTAACGTCCCCTATATCGCTGGGTTTTCACGCACCTCTCATAACTTCCCCTATATCGCCCTGTTTTCGCACTCCTCTCATACCTTCCCCTGTATCGCTGTGTTTTCGCGCACCTCTCATACCTTCCCCTATATCGCCGTGTTTTTGCTCACCTCTCATAGCTTCCCCTATATCGCCGTGTTTTCGCGCACATCTGATATATTCTCCTGTATTGCCGTGTTTTCGCGCACCTCTCCTACTTTCCCCTATATCGCCGTGTTCTCGCGCAGCTCGCATACCTTCCCCTATATCACTGTTTTTTCGCGCACGTCCCATAGCGTCCCCTATATCGCTGTGTTTTCGCGAACCTCTCATACCTTCCCCTACATCGCTGTGCTTTCGCGCACTTCCCATAGCTTCGCCTACATCGCTGTTTTCGCGCACCTCTCAAACCTTCCACTATATCGATGTATTTTTGTGCATATCTCATATCTTCCCCTATATTGATGTATTTTCATGCACATCTCATAACATCCCCTATATCGCTGTGTATTTGCGCACCGCCCATACCATCCCCTATATCACTGTGCCTTCGCGCACCTCGCATGCATTCCCGTATATCGCCCTGTTTTCACGCACCTCCCATACCTTCCCCGATATCGCTGTGTTTTCGTGCTCCTCTCCTACCTTCCCCTTTATTGCTGTGTTTACACGCACCTCTCTTAACTTCTCCTATATCGCTGGTGTTTTTGCACACCTCTCATACTTTCCCCTATATCGCTGTGTTTTCAGGCACCTCTCATGGCTTCCCCAATATCGCCGTGTATTCATGCACATCTCATACCGTCCCCTATATCGCTGTGTTTTCGCGCACCTCCCATAGCTTCGCCTACATCGCTGCTTTCGCACACATCCCATAGCTTCACCTTGATCGCTGTGTTATTGCTCACCTCTCATAGCTTACCCTATATCGCCGTGTTTTCGCGCACCTCGCATCTCTTCACCTATATCGCAATGTTTTTGCTCCTATCATTACTACCCCTATATCGCTGTGTTTCCTGACACCTCTGATACATTCTCCTGTATTGCCATGCTTTTGCGCACCTCCTACAATTTCCCCTATATCGCTGTGTTCTCGCACACCTCTCATACCTTCCCCTATATCACTGTTTTTTTGCGCATGTCCCATAGCGTCCCCTATATCGCTGTGTTTTCTCGCGCCTCTGATATATTCCCCTGTATAGCCGTGGTTTCGCGCACATCCCATAGGTTCCACTATATTGCCGTTTTTGCGCACCTCTCATGTCTTCCCCTATATCACGGTGTTTTCGCGCACCTCTCATAGCATCCCCTATATTGCTGTGCCTTCGCGCACCTCTCTTACCTTCCCCTATATCGCCCTGTTTTCGCGCACCTCCCATACATTCCCCCATATCGCTGTGTTTTCGAGCACCTCTCATACCTCCCCCTATATCGCTGTGTTTTCACGCAGCTCTCATAACTTCTCCTATATCGCTGTATTTTTGTGCACCTCTCATGGCTTCCCCAATATCGCCGTGTTTTCGTGCACATCTCTTAACGTCCCCTATATCGCTGGGTTTTCACGCACCTCTCATAACTTCCCCTATATCGCCCTGTTTTCGCACTCCTCTCATACCTTCCCCTGTATCGCTGTGTTTTCGCGCACCTCTCATACCTTCCCCTATATCGCCGTGTTTTTGCTCACCTCTCATAGCTTCCCCTATATCGCCGTGTTTTCGCGCACATCTGATATATTCTCCTGTATTGCCGTGTTTTCGCGCACCTCTCCTACTTTCCCCTATATCGCCGTGTTCTCGCGCAGCTCGCATACCTTCCCCTATATCACTGTTTTTTCGCGCACGTCCCATAGCGTCCCCTATATCGCTGTGTTTTCGCGAACCTCTCATACCTTCCCCTACATCGCTGTGCTTTCGCGCACTTCCCATAGCTTCGCCTACATCGCTGTTTTCGCGCACCTCTCAAACCTTCCACTATATCGATGTATTTTTGTGCATATCTCATATCTTCCCCTATATTGATGTATTTTCATGCACATCTCATAACATCCCCTATATCGCTGTGTATTTGCGCACCGCCCATACCATCCCCTATATCACTGTGCCTTCGCGCACCTCGCATGCATTCCCGTATATCGCCCTGTTTTCACGCACCTCCCATACCTTCCCCGATATCGCTGTGTTTTCGTGCTCCTCTCCTACCTTCCCCTTTATTGCTGTGTTTACACGCACCTCTCTTAACTTCTCCTATATCGCTGGTGTTTTTGCACACCTCTCATACTTTCCCCTATATCGCTGTGTTTTCAGGCACCTCTCATGGCTTCCCCAATATCGCCGTGTATTCATGCACATCTCATACCGTCCCCTATATCGCTGTGTTTTCGCGCACCTCCCATAGCTTCGCCTACATCGCTGCTTTCGCACACATCCCATAGCTTCACCTTGATCGCTGTGTTATTGCTCACCTCTCATAGCTTACCCTATATCGCCGTGTTTTCGCGCACCTCGCATCTCTTCACCTATATCGCAATGTTTTTGCTCCTATCATTACTACCCCTATATCGCTGTGTTTCCTGACACCTCTGATACATTCTCCTGTATTGCCATGCTTTTGCGCACCTCCTACAATTTCCCCTATATCGCTGTGTTCTCGCACACCTCTCATACCTTCCCCTATATCACTGTTTTTTTGCGCATGTCCCATAGCGTCCCCTATATCGCTGTGTTTTCTCGCGCCTCTGATATATTCCCCTGTATAGCCGTGGTTTCGCGCACATCCCATAGGTTCCACTATATTGCCGTTTTTGCGCACCTCTCATGTCTTCCCCTATATCACGGTGTTTTCGCGCACCTCTCATAGCATCCTCTATATCGCTGTACCTTCGCGCACCTCTCATACCTTTCCCTATATCGCCCTGTTTTCGTGCACCTTCCATACCTTCCTCTATATCGCTGTTTTCATGCACCTCTCATACCTCCCTCTATCTCGCTGTGTTTTCATGCACGTCTCATAATTTCTCCTATATCGCTGTATTTTTGCGCACCTCTCATGGCTTCCCCAATATCACCGTGTTTTCATGCACATCTCATAACGTCTCCTATATCTCTGTGTATTCACGCACCTCCCATAGCATCCCCTATATCGCTGTGCCTTTGTGCACCGCTCATACCTTCCCCAATATTGCCCTGTTTCCCGCGCACCTCCCATAGCTTCGCCTACATCGCTGTGTTTTTGCGCACCTCTCATACCTTCCGCTATAGCGCCCTGTTGTTGCACACATCCCATAACTTCACCTTTATCGCTATGTTCTTGCTTACCTCTCCTAGCTTCCCCTATATCGCCGTGTTTTCGCGCACCTCTCATGTCTTCACCTATATCACTGTGTTTTCGCGCACGTCCAATAGCGTCCCCTATATCGCTGTGTTTTCATGCACCTCTCATGTCTTCCCCTATATCACTGTGTTTTCGTGCACCTCCCATACCATCCCCTATATTGCTGTGCCTTCGAGCACCTCCCATACCTTCCCCTACATCGCTGTGTTTTCGTGTACCTCTCATACCTCCCCTTGTATCGCTGTGTTTTCACGCACCTCTCATAACTTCTCCTATATTGCTGTATTTTTGCGCACCTCTCATAACTTCACCTATATTGCCGTGTTTTTATGCACATCTCATAACGTCCCCTATATCTCTGTGTATTCGTGCACCTCCCATTCCTTCCCGTATATATCTCTGCGTTTTCGTGCACCTTTCATACTTTCCCCTATATCGCTGTGTTTTCGCGCACCTCCCATAGCTTCGCCTACATCGCTGTTTTCGCGCACCCCTCATACCTTCCCCTATATCGATGTATTTTTGCGCACATCTGATACCTTCCCCTATATCGCTATGTATTCGCGCACCTCCCATACCATCCCCTATATCACTGTGCCTTCGCGCACCTCTCATGCATTCCTGTATACCGCTGTGTTTTTGCACTCCTGTCATACCTTCCCCAATATCACCGTGGTTTCATGCACATCTCATAACGTCCCCAATGTCGCTGGGTTTTCACGCACCTCTCATAACCTCCCCTATATCGCCCTGTTTTCGCGCTCCTCTCATACGTTCCCCTATATCGCTGTGTTTTCGCGCAGCTCTCATGGCTTCCCGACTATCGCCGTGTATTGATGCACATCTCATACCTTCCCCTACATCGTTGTGCTTTCGCGCACCTCCCATAGCTTCGCCTACATCGCTGTTTTGCGCACCTCTCAAACCTTCCCCAATATCGATGTATTTTTGCGCATATCTCATATCTTCCCCTATATTGATGTGTTTTCATGCACATCTCATAACGTCCCCTATATCGCTGTGTATTTGCGCACCCCTATATCATCCCTTATCACTGTGCCTTCGCGCACCTCTCATGCATTCCCGTATATCGTCATGTTTTCGAGCACCTCCCATACCTTCCCCGATATTGCTGTGTTTTCGTACTCCTCTCCTACTTTCCCCTATATTGCTGTGTTTTCACGCACCTCTCTTAACTTCTCCTATATCGCTGTGTTTTTGCACATCTCTCATACCATCCCCTATATCGCTGTGTTCTCAGGCACCTCTCATGGCTTCCCCAATATCGCCGTGTATTAATGCACATCTCATACCGTCCCCTATATCGCTGTGTTTTCGTGCACCTCCCATAGCTTTGCCTACATCGCTGTTTTCGCACACATCCCATAGCTTCACCTTGATCGCTGTGTTATTGCTCACCTCTCATAGCTTACCCTATATCGCCGTGTTTTCGCGCACCTCGCATCTCTTCACCTATATCGCTATGTTTTTGCTCCTATCATTACTTCCCCTATATCGCTGTGTTTTCTCGCACCTCTGATACATTCTCCTGTATTGCCATGCTTTTGCGCACCTCTTATAATTTCCCCTATATCGCCGTGTTCTCGCACACCTCTCATACCTTCCCCTATATCACTGTGTTTTTGCGCACGTCCCATAGCGTCCCCTATATCGCTGTGTTTTCTCGCACCTCTGATACATTCCCCTGTATCGCCGTGTTTTCGGGCACATCCCATAGCTTCCACTATATTGCCCTGTTTTTGTGCACCTCTCATGTCTTCTCTTATATCACTGTGTTTTCGCGCACCTCCCATAGCATCCCCTATATAGCAGTGCCTTCGCGCACCTCTCTTGCCTTCCCCTATATCACCCTGTTTTCGCGCACTTCCCATACATTCCCCTATATCGCTGTTTTCATGCACCTCCCATAGCATCCCCTATATTGCTGTGCCTTCGCGCACCTCTCTTACCTTCCCCTATATAGCCCTGTTTTCGCGCACCTCCCATACATTCCCCTATATCGCTGTGTTTTCGTGCACCTCTTAGACCTCCCCCTATATCGCTGTGTTTTCACGCACCTCTCATAATTTCTCCTATATCGCTGTATTTTTGTGCACCTCTCATGGCTTCCCCAAAATCGCCGTGTTTTCAATCACATCTCTTAACGTCCCCTATATCGCTGTGTATTCGCTCACCTCTCATAGAGTCCCCTATATCGCTGTGTTTTCGCGCACCTCTCATACCTTCCCCATCTCGCCCTGTTTTCGCGCACATTCCATAGCTTCCACTATATTGCCCTGTTTTCGCGCACCTCACATGTTTTCCCCTACATCGCTGTGTTTTCTCGCACTTCTGATGCATTCCCATGTAACGCCAAGTTTTCACGCACCTCTCATACTTTCCCCTATATCACCGTGTTTTCGCGTACCTCTCATAGCTTCCCCTATATCACCGTGTTTTCATACACATCTCATACCGTCACCTATATCACTGTGTTTTCGCGCACCTCTCATACCTTCCCCTATATCGCTGTGTTTTCGCGCTCCTCCTATAATTTCCCCTATATCGCTGTGTTTTCACGCACCTCTCATGGCTTCCCCAATATCGCCGTGTATTCATGCTCGTCTCATACCGTCCCCCTATATCGCTGTGTTTTCGTGCACCTCTTATAATTTCCCCATATCGCCGTGTTCTCGCAGACATCTCATACCTTCCCCTATATCACTGTGTTTTCGCGCAAGTCCCATAGCGTTCCCTATATCGCTGTGTTTTCTCGCACCTCTGATGCATTCCCCTGTATCTCCGTGTTGTCGCGCACATCCCATAGCTTCCACTATATTGCCCTGTTTTTGCGCACCCCTCATGTCTTCCCCATTTCACTGTGTTTTCGCGCACCTCCCATAGCATCCCCAATATTGCTGTGCATTCGCGCACCTCTCTTACCTTCCCCTATATCGCCCTGTTTTCGCGCACCTCCCATACATTCCCCCATATCGCTGTGTTTTCGAGCACCTCTCATACCTCCCCCTATGTCGCTGTGTTTTCACGCACCTCTCATAACTTCTCCTATATCGCTGTATTTTTGTGCACCTCTCATGGCTTCCCCAATATCGCCGTGTTTTCGTGCACACCTCTTAACGTCCCCTATATCGCTGGGTTTTCACGCACCTCTCATAACTTCCCCTATATCGCCCTGTTTTCGCACTCCTCTCTACATTCCCCTGTATCGCTGTGTTTTCGCGCACCTCTCATACCTTCCCCTATAATCGCTGTCTTTTCGCGCACATCCCATAGCTTCACCTTTATCGCTGTGTTATTGCTCACCTCTCATAGATTCCCCCTATATCGCCGTGTTCTTGCACACCTCTCATACCATCCCCTATATCACTGTGTTTTTGCGCACGTCCTATAGCTTCCACTATATTGCCCTGTTTTCGCGCACCTCTCATGTCTTCCCCTACATCGCTGTGTTTCTCACACCTCTGATGCATTCCCCTATAACGCCAAGTTTTCGCGCACCTCTCCTACTTTCCCCTATATCGCCGTGTTGTCGCGCAGCTCGCATAACTTCCCCTATATCACTGTGTTTTCACGCACGTCCCATGGAGTCCCCTATATTGCTGTGTTTTCGCGCAGCTCTCATACCTTCCCCTATATCGCCCTGTTTTCATTGACATCCCACAGCTCTCACTATGTTGCCCTGTTTTCGTGCACCTCTCATGTCTCCCCTATATCGCTGTGTTTTTGCTTCTCTCATAACTTCCCCTATATCGCTGTGTTTTCTCGCACTTCTGATGCATTCTCCTGTATCGCCGTGTTTTTGCACACCTCTCATACTTTCCACTATATCGCCGTGTTTACACGCATCTCTCATTTCTTCCTCGATATCTCCGTGTTTTCATGCACATCTCATACCGTCCCCTACATCACTGTGCCTTCGCGCACCTCTCATACCTTCCCCTATATTGCTGTGTTTTCGTGCACCTCTCATACCTTCACACCTTCCCCTATATCGCTGTGTTTTCACTCACCTCTCATAACTTCTCATATATCGCCGTGTTTTCGCGGACCTCTCATAATTTCCCCTATATAGCCATGTTCTCGCACACCTCTCATACCTTCCACTATATCACTGTGTTTTCGCGCACGTCCCATAGCATCCCCTGTATCGCTGTGTTTTCGGGCACCTCTCATACCTTTCCCTGTATCGCCATGCTTTCACGCATATCCCATAGCTTCCACAATATAGCCCTGTTTTCGAGCACCTCTCATGTCTTCCCCTATATCAGTGTGTTTTCACGCACCTCCCATACCTTCCCCTATATCGATGTATTTTTGCGCACATCTGATACCTTCCCCTATATCGCTATGTATTCGCGCACCTCCCATACCATCCCCTATATCACTGTGCCTTCGTGCACCTCTCATGCATTCCTGTATACCGCTGTGTTTTTGCACTCCTCTCAGACCTTCCCCAATATCACCGTGGTTTCATGCACATCTCATAACGTCCCCAATGTCGCTGGGTTTTCACGCACCTCTCATAACCTCCCCTATATCGCCCTGTTTTCGCGCTCCTCTCATGGCTTCCCGACTATCGCCGTGTATTGATGCACATCTCATACCTTCCCCTATATCGCTGTGCTTTCGCGCACCTCCCATAGCTTCGCCTACATCGCTGTTTTCGCGCACCTCTCATACCTTCCCCTATATCGATGTATTTTTGCGCATATCTCATATCTTCCCCTATATTGATGTGTTTTCATGCACATCTCATAACGTCCACTATATCGCTGTGTATTTGCGCACCCCCATATCATCCCCTATATCACTGTGCCTTCGCGCACCTCTCATGCATTCCCGTATATCGCCCTGTTTTCGCGCACCACCCATACCTTCCCCGATATTGCTGTGTTTTCGTGCACATCTCATAACATCCCCTATATCGCTGTGTATTCGCGCACATCCCGTAGCATCCCTTATATTGCTGTGCCTTCGCGCACCTCTCATACCTTCTCCTATATCGCCCCGTTTTCACGCACCTTCCATACCTTCCCCTATATCGCTGTGTTTTCACGCACCTCTCATAACTTCTCCTGCAGTGCTGTATTTTTGAGTACCTCTCATAACTTCCCCTATATTGCCGTGTTTTTATGCACATCTCATAACGTCCCCTATATCGCTGTGTATTCGCACACCTCCCATAGCATCCCCTATATCACTGTGCCTTCGTGCACCTCTCATAACTTCCCCTATATCACACAGTTTTCACGCACCTCCGATTCCTTCCCCTATATCGCTGTGTTTTCGTGCACCTTTCATACCTTCCCCTATATGGCTGTGTTTTCACACACCTCTCATAACTTCTCCTATATCACTGAGTTTTTGTGCACCTCTCATACCTTCCCTAATATCGCTGAGTTTTCATGCACATCTCATCACGTCCCCTATATCGCTGTGTATTCGCGCACCTCCCATAGCATCCCCTATATCGCTGTGCCTTGCGCACCTCTCATAGTTTCCCTTATATCGCTGTCTTTTTGCGCACATCCCATAGATTCAGCTTTATCGCTGTTTTATTGCTCACCTCTCATAGCTTCCCCTGTATCGCCGTGTTTTCGTGCACCTCTCATGTCTTCACCTAGATCGCTATGTTTTCACTCCTCTCAATACTTCCCCTATATCGCTGTGTTTTCTCGCACAATTGATACATTCTCCCGTATCGCTGTGTTTTCACACACCTCTCATTATTTCCCCTATATCGCCATGTTCTCGCGCACCTCTCATACCTTCCCCTATAGCGCCCTGTTTTCGCGCACATCCCATACCTTCCACTATATTGCCCGGTTTTCGTGCACCTCTCAAGTCTTCCACTACATCGCTGTGTTTTCTGGCACCTCTGATGGTTTCCCCTGTAATGCCATATTTTCGCGCACCTCTCATACTTTCCCCTATATCGCCGTGTTTACGCGAACCTCTCATACCTCCCCCTATATCGCCATGTTTTTATGCACATCTCATACCATCTCCTATATCGCTGTGTTTTCGCGCACTCCCATAGCATCCCCTATATCGCTGTGCCTTCGTGCACCTCTCATACCTTCCCCTATATCGCCCTGTTTTTGCGCACCTCCTATACCTTCCCTTATATCGCTGCGTTTTCGTGCACCTCTCATACCTTCCCCTATATGGCTGTGTTTTCATGCACATCTCATAACGTTCCCTTTATCTCTGTGTATTCGTGCACCTCCCATTCCTTCCCGAATATATCTCTGTGTTTTCGTGCACCTTTCATAACTTCTCCTATATCGCTGTGTTTTTCTGCACCTCTGATACCTTCCCTAATATCGCTGCGTTTTCATGCACATCTCATCACGTCCCCTATATTGCTGTGTATTCATTCACCTCCCATAGCATCCCCTATATCACTGTGTCATGCGCACCTCTCATAGCTTCCCCTATATCGCTGTCTTTTCGCGCATATCCTATAGATTCACCTTTATCGCTGTGTTATTGCTCACCTCTCATAGCTTCCCCTATATCGCCGTGTTTTCGTGAACCTCTCATGTCTTCAACTGGATCGCTATGTTTTCGCTCCTCTCAATACTTCCCCTATATCGCTGTGTTTTCTCGCACAATTGATACATTCTCCCGTATCGCCGTGTTTTTGCACACCTCTCATAATTTCCCCTATATTGCCGTGTTCTCGCACGCCTCTCATACCTTCCCCTATATCACTGTGTTTTCGCGCACGTCCCATAGCGTCCCTTAGATTGCTGTGTTTTCGCGCACCTCTCATACCTTCCCCTATATCGCCCTGTTTTTGCGCACATCCCATACCTTCCACTATATTGCCCTGTTTTCGCGCACCTCTCACGTCTTCCACTACATCACTGTGTTTTCTGGCACCTTTGATGCATTCCCCTCTAATGCCAAGTTTTCGCGCACCTCTCATATTTTCCCCTATATCGCCGTGTTTACGTGCACCTCTCATACCTCCCCCTATATCGCCATGTTTTTATGCACATCTCATACCATCTCCTATATCGCTGTGTTTTCGTGCACCTTTCATGCCTTCCCCTATATCACTGTGTTTTCACACACCTCTCATAACTTCTTCTATATCGCTCTGTTTTTGTGTACCTCTCATACCTTCCCTAATATCGCTGAGTTTTCATACACATCTCATCACGTCCCCTATATCGCTGTGTATTCATTCACCTCCCATAGCATCCCCTATATCGCTGTGTCATGCGCACCTCTCATAGCTTCCCCTATATCGCTGTCTTTTCGCGCACATCCTATAGATTCACCTTTATCGCTGTGTTATTGCTCACCTCTCATAGCTTCCCCTGTATCGCCGTGTTTTTGCTCACCTCTCATAGCTTCCCCTATATCGCCGTGTTTTCGCGCACCTCTCATGTCTTCACCTAGATCGTTATGTTTTCGCTCCTCTCAGTACTTCCCCTATATCGCTGTGTTTTCTCGCACATCTGATACATTCTCCCGTATCGCCGTGTTTTTGCTCACCTATCATAGCTTCCCCTATATCGCCGTGTTTTCGTGCACCTCTCATGTCTTCACCTGGATCGCTATGTTTTCGCTCCTCTCAATACTTCCCCTATATCGCTGTGTTTTCTCGCACAATTGATACATTCTCCCGTATCGCCGTGTTTTTGCACACCTCTCATAATTTCCCCTATATTGCCGTGTTCTTGCACGCCTCTCATACCTTCCCCTATATCACTGTGTTTTCGCGCACGTCCCATAGCGTCCCCTATATTGCTGTGTTTTCGCGCACCTCTCATACCTTCCCCTGTATCGCCCTGTTTTTCCGCACATCCCATACCTTCCACTATATTGCCCTGTTTTCGCGCACCTCTCATGTCTTCCACTACATCGCTGTGTTTTCTGGCACCTTTGATGCATTCCCCTCTAATGCCAAGTTTTCGCGCACCTCTCATACTTTCCCCTATATCGCCGTGTTTACGCGCACCTCTCATACCTCCCCCTATATCGCCATGTTTTTATGCACATCTCATACCATCTCCTATATCGCTGTGTTTTCGTGCACCTTTCATACCTTCCCCTATATCACTGTGTTTTCACACACCTCTCATAACTTCTCCTATATCGCTCTGTTTTTGTGTACCTCTCATACCTTCCCTAATATCGCTGAGTTTTCATACACATCTCATCACGTCCCCTATATCGCTGTGTATTCATTCACCTCCCATAGCATCCCCTATATCGCTGTGCCATGCGCACCTCTCATAGCTTCCCCTATATCGCTGTCTTTTCGCGCACATCCTATAGATTCACCTTTATCGCTGTGTTATTGCTCACCTCTCATAGCTTCCCCTGTATCGCCGTGTTTTTGCTCACCTCTCATAGCTTCCCCTATATCGCCGTGTTTTTGTGCACCTCTCATGTCTTCACCTAGATCGCTATGTTTTCGCTCCTCTCAGTACTTCCCCTATATCGCTGTGTTTTCTCGCACATCTGATACATTCTCCCGTATCGCCGTGTTTTTGCTCACCTCTCATAGCTTCCCCTATATCGCCGTGTTTTTGCTCACCTCTCATGTCTTCACCTAGATCTCTATGTTTTCGCTCCTCTCAATACTTCCCCCATATGGTTGTGTTTTCATGCACATCTCATCACGTCCCCTATAACGCTGTGTATTCACGCACCTCTCATAGCATCCCCTATATCGCTGTGCCTTGCGCACCTCTCATAGATTTCCCTATATCGCTGTCTTTTCGCGCACATCCCATAGATTCACCTTTATCCCTGTGTTATTGCTCACCTCTCATAGCTTCGTCTATATCGCCGTGTTTTCGCGCAGCTCTCATGTCTTCAAGTAGATCGCTATGTTTTCGCTCCTCTCAATACTTCCCCTATATCGCTGTGTTTTCTTCCATATCTGATACATTTTGCCGTATCGCCGTGTTTTCGCACACCTCTCATAATTTTCCCTATATCGCCATGTTCTCGCACACCTCTCATACCTTCCCCTATATCACTATGTTTTCGCGCAGATTCCATTGCGTCCCCTATATCGCTGTGTTTTCGCGCACCTCTCATAGCTTCCCCTATATCGCTGTGTTTTCGCGCACCTCTCATGTCTTCACCTAGATCGCTATGTTTTGGCTCCTCTCAATACTTCCCCTATATCGCTGTGTTTTCTCGCACATCTGATACATTCTCCCATATCGCCGTGTTTTTTCACACCTCTCATAATTTCCCCTATATCGCCGTGTTCTCGCACACCTCTCATACCTTCCCCTATATCTTTGTGTTTTTGCGCACGTCCCATTGCGTCCCCTATATCGCTGTGTTTTTTGTGCACCTCTCATACCTTCCCCTATATCGTCCTGTTTTCGTGCACATCCCATAGCTTCCACTATATTGCCCTGTTTTTGCGCACCTCTCATGTATTCCACTACATAGCTGTCTTTTCTGGCACATCTGATGCATTCCCCTGTAACGCCAAGTTTTCACGCAACTCTCATAACTCCCCCTATATCGCCATGTTTTTATGCACATCTCATACCGTCTCCTATATCGCTGAGTTTTCGCGCACCTCCCATTGCATCCCCTATATCGCTGTGCCTGCGTGCACCTCTCATACCTTCCCCTATATCGCTGTGTTTTCTCGCACCTCTGATACATTCGCCTGTATCGCTGTGGTTTCACGCACATCCCATATGTTCCACTATATTACCCTGTTTCTGTGCACCTCTCATGTCTTCCCCTATATCACGGTGTTTTCGCGTACCTCTCATAGCATCCCGTATATCGCTGTGCCTTCGCGCACCTCTCATACCTTCCCCTATATCGCCCTGTTTTCGCGCACCTTCCATACCTTCCTCTATATCGCTGTTTTCATGCACGTCTCATAATTTCTCCTATATCGCTGTATTTTTGCGCACCTCTCATGGCTTCCCCAATATCGCCGTGTTTTCATGCACATCTCATAACGTCTCCTATATCTCTGTGTATTCACGCACCTCGCATAGCATCCCCTATATCGCTGTGCATTTGCGCACCGCTCATACCTTCCCCAATATTGCCCTATTTCCCGCGCACCTCCCATAGCTTCGCCTACATCGCTGTGTTTTTGCACAGCTCTCATACCTTCCGCTATTGCGCCCTGTTGTTGCACACATCCCATAACTTCACCTTTATCGCTGTGTTCTTGCTTACCTCTCATAGCTTCCCCTATATCGCCGTGTTTTCGCGCACCTCTCATGTCTTCACCTATATCACTGTGTTTTCGCGCACGTCCAATAGCGTCCCCTATATCGCTGTGTTTTCACGCACCTCTCATGTCTTCCCCTATATCACTGTGTTTTCGTGCACCTCCCATACCATCCCCTATATTGCTGTGCCTTCGAGCACCTCCCATACCTTCCCCTATATCGCTGTGTTTTCGTGTACCTCTCATACCTCCCCTTATATCGCTGTGTTTTCACGCACCTCTCATAACTTCTCCTGTATTGCTGTATTTTTGCGCACCTCTCATAACTTCACCTATATTGCCGTGTTTTTATGCACATCTCATAACGTCCCCTATATCTCTGTGTATTCGTGCACCTCCCATTCCTTCCCGTATATATCTCTGTGTTTTCGTGCACCTTTCATACGTTCCCCTATATCGTTGTGTTTTCGCACACCTCTCATAACTTCTCCTATATCGCTGCGTTTTCATGCACATCTCATCACGTCCCCTATATCGCTGTGTATTCACACACCTCTCATTATTTCCCCTATATCGCCATGTTCTTGCGCACCTCTCATACCTTCCCCTATCGCGCCCTGTTTTCGCGCACATCCCATACCTTCCACTATATTGCCCGGTTTTCGTGCACCTCTCAAGTCTTCCACTACATCGCTGTGTTTTCTGGCACCTCTGATGGTTTCCCCTGTAACACCATATTTTCGCGCACCTCTCATACTTTCCCCTATATCGCCGTGTTTACGCGCACCTCTCATACCTCCCCCTATATCGCCATGTTTTTATGCACATCTCATACCGTCTCCTATATCGCTGTGTTTTCGCGCACTCCCATAGCATCCCCTATATCGCTGTGCCTTCGTGCACCTCTCATACCTTCCCCTATATCGCCCTGTTTTTGCGCACCTCCTATACCTTCCCTTATATCGCTGCGTTTTCGTGCACCTCTCATACCTTCCCCTATATGGCTGTGTTTTCATGCACATCTCATAACGTTCCCATTATCGCTGTGTATTAGTGCACCTCCCATTCCTTCCCGAATATATCTCTGTGTTTTCGTGCACCTTTCATAACTTCTCCTATATCGCTGTGTTTTTGTGCACCTCTGATACCTTCCCTAATATCGCTGCGTTTTCATGCACATCTCATCACGTCCCCTATATCGCTGTGTATTCATTCACCTCCCATAGCATCCCCTATATCACTGTGCCATGCGCACCTCTCATAGCTTCCCCTATATCGCTGTCTTTTCGCGCACATCCTATAGATTCACCTTTATCGCTGTGTTATTGCTCACCTCTCATAGCTTCCCCTGTATCGCCGTGTTTTTGCTCACCTCTCATAGCTTCCCCTATATCGCCATGTTTTCGTGCACCTCTCATGTCTTCAGCTGGATCGCTATGTTTTCGCTCCTCTCAATACTTCCCCTATATCGCTGTGTTTTCTCGCACAATTGATACATTCTCCCGTATCTCCGTGTTTTTGCACACCTCTCATAATTTCCCCTATATTGCCGTTTTCTCGCACGCCTCTCATACCTTCCCCTATATCACTGTGTTTTCGCGCACGTCCCATAGCGTCCCCTATATTGCTGTGCCTTCGCGTACCTCTCATACCTGCCCCTATATCGCCCTGTTTTCGAGCACCTCCCATACCTTCCCCTATATCGCTGTGTTTTCGTGCACCTTTCATACCTTCCCCTATATGGCTGTGTTTTCACACACCTCTCATAACTTCTCCTATATCACTGAGTTTTTGTGCACCTCTCATACCTTCCCTAATATCGCTGAGTTTTCATGCACATCTCATCACTTCCCCTATATCGCTGTGTATTCGCGCACCTCCCACAGCATCCCCTATATCGCTGTGCCTTCGCGTACCTCTCATACCTGCCCCTATATCGCCCTGTTTTCGAGCACCTCCCATACCTTCCCCTGTATCGCTGTGTTTTCGTGTACCTCTCATACCTCCCCCTATATCGCTGTGTTTTCACACACCTCTCATAACTTTTCCTATATCACTGAGTTTTTGTGTACCTCTCATACCTTCCCTAATATCGCTGAGTTTTCATACACATCTCATCACGTCCCCAATATCGCTGTGTATTCGCGCACCTCTCATAGCATCCCCTATATCGCTGTGTTTTCGTGTACCTCTCATACCTCCCCTTATATCGCACAGTTTTCGCGCACCTCCGATTCCTTCCCCTATATCGCTGTGTTTTCGTGCACCTTTCATACCTTCCCCTATATGGCTGTGTTTTCACACACCTCTCATAACTTCTCCTATATCACTGAGTTTTTGTGCACCTCTCATACCTTCCCTAATATCATGCGTTTTCATGCACATCTCATCACGTCCCTTATATCGCTGTGTATTCGCGCACCTCCCATAGCATCCCCTATATCGCTGTGCCATGCGCACCTCTCATAGCTTCCCCTATATCGCTGTCTTTTCGCGCACATCCTATAGATTCACCTTTATCGCTGTGTTATTGCTCACCTCTCATAGCTTCCCCTGTATCGCCGTGTTTTTGCTCACCTCTCATAGCTTCCCCTATATCGCCGTATTTTCGCGCACCTCTCATGTCTTCACCTAGATCGCTATGTTTTCGCTCCTCTCAATACTTCCCCTATATCGCTGTGTTTTCTCGCACATCTGATACATTCTCCCGTATCGCCGTGTTTTCGCACACCTCTCATACCTTACCCTATATCACTGTGCTTTCGCGCACGTCCCATTGCGTCCCCAATATCGCTGTGCCTTGCGCACCTCTCATACCTTCTCCTATATCGCTGTCTTTTCGCGCACGTCCCATACCTTCCACTATATTGCCGTTTTCGCGCACCTCTCATACCTTCCCCTATATCGCCGTGTTTTCGCGCACCTCTCATGTCTTCACCTATATCACTGCGTTTTCACGCACGTCCAATAGCGTCCCCTATATCGCTGTGTTTTCACGCACCTCTCATGTCTTCACCTATATCACTGTGTTTTCACGCACGTCCAATAGCGTCCCCTATATCACTGTGTTTTCACGCACCTCTCCTGTCTTCCCCTATATCACTGTGTTTTCGCGCACTCCCATAGCATCCCCTATATCGCTGTGCCTTCGTGCACCTCTCATACCTTCCCCTATATCGCCCTGTTTTTGCGCACCTCCTATACCTTCCCTTATATCGCTGCGTTTTCGTGCACCTCTCATACCTTCCCCTATATGGCTGTGTTTTCATGCACATCTCATAACGTTCCCTTTATCTCTGTGTATTCTTGCACCTCCCATTCCTTCCCGAATATATCTCTGTGTTTTCGTGCACCTTTCATAACTTCTCCTATATCGCTGTGTTTTTCTGCACCTCTGATACCTTCCCTAATATCGCTGCGTTTTCATGCACATCTCATCACGTCCCCTATATTGCTGTGTATTCATTCACCTCCCATAGCATCCCCTATATCACTGTGTCATGCGCACCTCTCGTAGCTTCCCCTATATCGCTGTCTTTTCGCGCATATCCTATAGATTCACCTTTATCGCTGTGTTATTGCTCACCTCTCATAGCTTCCCCTATATCGCCGTGTTTGCGTGAACCTCTCATGTCTTCAACTGGATCGCTATGTTTTCGCTCCTCTCAATACTTCCCCTATATCGCTGTGTTTTCTCGCACAATTGATACATTCTCCCGTATCGCCGTGTTTTTGCACACCTCTCATAATTTCCCCTATATTGCCGTGTTCTCGCACGCCTCTCATACCTTCCCCTATATCACTGTGTTTTCGCGCACGTCCCATAGCGTCCCTTATATTGCTGTGTTTTCGCGCACCTCTCATACCTTCCCCTATATCGCCCTGTTTTTGCGCACATCCCATACCTTCCACTATATTGCCCTGTTTTCGCGCACCTCTCACGTCTTCCACTACATCACTGTGTTTTCTGGCACCTTTGATGCATTCCCCTCTAATGCCAAGTTTTCGCGCACCTCTCATATTTTCCCCTATATCGCCGTGTTTACGTGCACCTCTCATACCTCCCCCTATATCGCCATGTTTTTATGCACATCTCATACCATCTCCTATATCGCTGTGTTTTCGTGCACCTTTCATGCCTTCCCCTATATCACTGTGTTTTCACACACCTCTCATAACTTCTCCTATATCGCTCTGTTTTTATGTACCTCTCATACCTTCCCTAATATCGCTGAGTTTTCATACACATCTCATCACGTCCCCTATATCGCTGTGTATTCATTCACCTCCCATAGCATCCCCTATATCGCTGTGTCATGCGCACCTCTCATAGCTTCCCCTATATCGCTGTCTTTTCGCGCACATCCTATAGATTCACCTTTATTGCTGTGTTTTTGCTCACCTCTCATAGCTTCCCCTATATCGCCGTGTTTTCGCGCACCTCTCATGTCTTCACCTAGATCGTTATGTTTTCGCTCCTCTCAGTACTTCCCCTATATCGCTGTGTTTTCTCGCACATCTGATACATTCTCCCGTATCGCCGTGTTTTTGCTCACCTATCATAGCTTCCCCTATATCGCCGTGTTTTCGTGCACCTCTCATGTCTTCACCTGGATCGCTATGTTTTCGCTCCTCTCAATACTTCCCCTATATCGCTGTGTTTTCTCGCACAATTGATACATTCTCCCGTATCGCCGTGTTTTTGCACACCTCTCATAATTTCCCCTATATTGCCGTGTTCTTGCACGCCTCTCATACCTTCCCCTATATCACTGTGTTTTCGCGCACGTCCCATAGCGTCCCCTATATTGCTGTGTTTTCGCGCACCTCTCATACCTTCCCCTGTATCGCCCTGTTTTTCCGCACATCCCATACCTTCCACTATATTGCCCTGTTTTCGCGCACCTCTCATGTCTTCCACTACATCGCTGTGTTTTCTGGCACCTTTGATGCATTCCCCTCTAATGCCAAGTTTTCGCGCACCTCTCATACTTTCCCCTATATCGCCGTGTTTACGCGCACCTCTCATACCTCCCCCTATATCGCCATGTTTTTATGCACATCTCATACCATCTCCTATATCGCTGTGTTTTCGTGCACCTTTCATACCTTCCCCTATATCACTGTGTTTTCACACACCTCTCATAACTTCTCCTATATCGCTCTGTTTTTGTGTACCTCTCATACCTTCCCTAATATCGCTGAGTTTTCATACACATCTCATCACGTCCCCTATATCGCTGTGTATTCATTCACCTCCCATAGCATCCCCTATATCGCTGTGCCATGCGCACCTCTCATAGCTTCCCCTATATCGCTGTCTTTTCGCGCACATCCTATAGATTCACCTTTATCGCTGTGTTATTGCTCACCTCTCATAGCTTCCCCTGTATCGCCGTGTTTTTGCTCACCTCTCATAGCTTCCCCTATATCGCCGTGTTTTTGTGCACCTCTCATGTCTTCACCTAGATCGCTATGTTTTCGCTCCTCTCAGTACTTCCCCTATATCGCTGTGTTTTCTCGCACATCTGATACATTCTCCCGTATCGCCGTGTTTTTGCTCACCTCTCATAGCTTCCCCTATATCGCCGTGTTTTTGCTCACCTCTCATGTCTTCACCTAGATCTCTATGTTTTCGCTCCTCTCAATACTTCCCCCATATGGTTGTGTTTTCATGCACATCTCATCACGTCCCCTATAACGCTGTGTATTCACGCACCTCTCATAGCATCCCCTATATCGCTGTGCCTTGCGCACCTCTCATAGATTTCCCTATATCGCTGTCTTTTCGCGCACATCCCATAGATTCACCTTTATCCCTGTGTTATTGCTCACCTCTCATAGCTTCGTCTATATCGCCGTGTTTTCGCGCAGCTCTCATGTCTTCAAGTAGATCGCTATGTTTTCGCTCCTCTCAATACTTCCCCTATATCGCTGTGTTTTCTTCCATATCTGATACATTTTGCCGTATCGCCGTGTTTTCGCACACCTCTCATAATTTTCCCTATATCGCCATGTTCTCGCACACCTCTCATACCTTCCCCTATATCACTATGTTTTCGCGCAGATTCCATTGCGTCCCCTATATCGCTGTGTTTTCGCGCACCTCTCATAGCTTCCCCTATATCGCTGTGTTTTCGCGCACCTCTCATGTCTTCACCTAGATCGCTATGTTTTGGCTCCTCTCAATACTTCCCCTATATCGCTGTGTTTTCTCGCACATCTGATACATTCTCCCATATCGCCGTGTTTTTTCACACCTCTCATAATTTCCCCTATATCGCCGTGTTCTCGCACACCTCTCATACCTTCCCCTATATCTTTGTGTTTTTGCGCACGTCCCATTGCGTCCCCTATATCGCTGTGTTTTTTGTGCACCTCTCATACCTTCCCCTATATCGTCCTGTTTTCGTGCACATCCCATAGCTTCCACTATATTGCCCTGTTTTTGCGCACCTCTCATGTATTCCACTACATAGCTGTCTTTTCTGGCACATCTGATGCATTCCCCTGTAACGCCAAGTTTTCACGCAACTCTCATAACTCCCCCTATATCGCCATGTTTTTATGCACATCTCATACCGTCTCCTATATCGCTGAGTTTTCGCGCACCTCCCA
>NW_027277720.1:0-25279 GCF_030028105.1 Mobula birostris
TGGGACCCGGTCCCTACTCTGAACCCACCATGACCCGGTTTCCCCACAATGAACCCACCGGCACCCCGTTCCCAACATTGAACCCACTGGGACCCCGTTCTCCACGCTGATCCCACTGGGACCCGGTTCCCCACACTGAACCCACCGGGAACGCGTTCCCCACACTAATCCAACCAGGACCCCGTTCCCGATACTAAACCCACCGGGACCCGTTCCACACACTGAACCCACCGGGACCCCGTTCCCCACACTGAAACCACCGGTACCCCGTTCCGCACACTGATCCCACCGGGACCCCCTTCCCCACACTAAACCCACCGGGACACCGTCACCCACACTGAACCCACCAGGACCCCGTTCCCCACACTGAACCCACCGAGACCCCATTCCCCACACTGAACCCACCGGGACCCCGTTCCCCACACTGAACCCACCGGGACCCCGTCACCCACACTGAACCCACCGGGACCCCGTCACCCACACTGAACCTACCGGGATCCGTATCCCACACTAAACCCACCGGGACAATGTTCCCCACAGTAAACACACCGGGACAACGTTCTGCACACTAAACCCACCAGGACCCCATTCCACACACTCCTTTTAAACCCACCGGGATTCCGTTCCCCACACTGAACCCACCGGGACCCCATCACCCACACTAAACCCACCGGGACTCTGTACCACACACTGAACCCACCGGGACAACGTTCCCCACATTAAACGCAACTGGACCCCGTTCCCCACACTGAACCCACCAGGACCCCGTTCCCCACACTGATCCCACCGGGACCCCGTCACCCACACTGAACCCACTGGGACCCGATCACCAACAGTAAACCCACCGGGATCCCGTTCCACACACTGAACGCACCGGGACCCCGTTCCACACACTGAACCCACCAGGACTCCGTTCCCCACAATGAACCCACCGGGATCCCGTACCCAACACTGAACCCACCAGGACCCCGTTCCCCACACTGAACCCACCAGGATCCAGTTCCCCACCCTAAACCCACAATGACTCCGTTCCCCATACTAAGCCCACTGGGACCCCGTTCCCCACACTGAACCCACTAGGACCCCGTTCCCCACACTGATTGCACCGGGACCCCGTTCCCCACACTGAAACCACCGGGACCCTGTTCCCCAAACTAAACCCACCAAGACCCCGTTTCCCACACTGAACCCTCTTGGACCCCGTCACCCACACTGAACCCACCCAGACCCCGTAAACCACAGTGAACCCACCGGGACCCCCGTTTCCCACACTGAACCCACCAGGACCCCGTTCCCGACCCTAAACCCACAGGGACCCCATTCCCCACCTTGAACCCACCGGGACCTCATTCCCCCACACTAAACCCAGCGGGACACCGTTCCCCAACACTGATCTGACCGGGACCCACTCACCACACTGATCCCACCGGGACCCCGTTCCACACACTGAACCCAGCAGGAACCCGTTCCCCACAATGAACCCACCGGGATCCCGTTCCCAACACTGAACCCACCAGGACCCCGTTCCCCACACTGAACCCATCGGGATCCCGTTCCCCACCCTAAACCCAGCATGTCCCCGTTCCCCATACTAAGCCCACTGGGACCCCGTTCCCCGCACTAAACGCACTGGGACCGCGTTCCCCACACTGAAACCGCCGGGACCCCGTTCCCCACAATGAACCCATCGGGACCCCGTTCCCCACAGTAAACGCACCGGGACACCGTTTCCCACACTGAACCCACCGGGACCCCGTTCCCCACACTGAACCCACAGGGACCCCGTTCCCCAGACTGAATCCACCGGGACCGTGTCACACAGGCTAAACCCACCGGGACCCGGTCCCGACTCTGAACCCACCATGACCCCGTTTCCCCACACTGAACCCACCGGCACCCCGTTCCCAACATTGAACCCACTGGGACCCCGTTCTCCACACTGATCCCACTGGGACCCCATCACCCACACTAAACCCACCAGGACTCCGTACCCTACACTGAACCCACCGGGACAACGTTCCCCACAGTAAACGCACCGGGACCCCGTTCCCCACACTGATCCCACCGGGACCCCGTTCCCCACACTGATCCCACCGGGACCCCGTTCCCCACACTGAAACCACCGGGACCCTGTTCCCCAAACTAAACCCACCAAGACCCCGTTTCCCACACTGAACCCTCTTGGACCCCGTCACCCACACTGAACCCACCCAGACCCCGTAAACCACAGTGAACCCACCGGGACCCCGTTTCCCACACTGATCCCACCGGGACCTCGTTAGCCACACTGAACTCACCGGGACCCCATTCCCCCACACTAAACCCAGCGGGACACCGTTCCCCAACACTGATCCGACCGGGACCCGCTCACCACACTGAACCCACCGGGACCCCGTTCCACACACTGAACCCACCAGGAACCCGTTCCCCACAATGAACCCACCGGGATCCCGTTCCCAACACTGAACCCACCAGGACCCCTTTCCCCACACTGAACCCACCGGGACCCCGTTCCCCACACTGAACCCACCCAGACCCCGTTCCCCACAGTGAAACCACCGGAACCCGTTTTCCCACACTAAACCCACCAGGACCCCGTTCCCCACTCTAAACACACCAGGACCCCGTTCCCCACACTGAACCCACCGGGACTCCGTTCCCCACACTGATCCCACCGGGACCCCGTTCCCCACACTGAACCCACTGGGACCCCTTTCCCCACACTGAACCCACAGGGACCCCGTTCCCCAGACTGAATCCACCGGGACCGTGTCACACAGGCTAAACCCACCGGGACCCGGTCCCCACTCTGAACCCACCATGACTCCGTTTCCCCACACTGAACCCACCGGCACCCCGTTCCCCACATTGAACCCACTGGGACCCCGTCCTCCACACTGATCCCACTGGGACCCCATCACCCACACTAAACCCACCGGGACTCCGCACCCCACACTGAACCCACCGGGACAACGTTCCCCACAGTAAACACACCGGGACCCCGTTCCCCACACTGATCCCACCGGGACCCCGTCACCCACACTGAAACCACCGGGACCCCGTTCCCAACATTGAACCCACCGGGACCAGGTTCCCCACACTGAGCCCAACGGAACCCCGTTCCACACAGTGAACACACTGGGACCCCGTTCCCCACACTGAACACACCGGGACCCCGTTCCCCACAATGAATCCACCAGGACCCCGTTCCCCACACTGATCCCACTGGGACCCCGTTCTCCACACTGAACCCACCGGGACCCCGTTCCCCACACTGAACCCACTGGGACCCCTTTCCCCACACTGAACCCACAGGGACCCCGTTCCCCAGACTGAATCCACCGGGACCGTGTCACACAGGCTAAACCCACCGGGACCCGGTCCCCACTCTGAACCCACCATGACCCCGTTTCCCCACACTGAACCCACCGGCACCCCGTTCCCCACATTGAACCCACTGGGACCCCGTTCTCCACACTGATCCCACTGGGACCCCATCACCCACACTAAACCCACCGGGACTCCGCACCCCACACTGAACCCACCGGGACAACGTTCCCCACAGTAAACGCACCGGGACCCCGTTCCCCACACTGATCCCACCGGGACCCCATCACCCACACTGAAACCACCGGGACCCCGTTCCCAACATTGAACCCACCGGGACCAGGTTCCCCACACTGAGCCCAACGGAACCCCGTTCCACACAGTGAACACACTGGGACCCCGTTCCCCACACTGAACACACCGGGACCCCGTTCCCCACAATGAATCCACCAGGACCCCGTTCCCCACACTGATCCCACTGGGACCCCGTTCTCCACACTGAACCCACTGGGACCCCGTTCCCCAAACTAATCCAACCGGGACCCCGTTCCCAATACTAAACCCACCGGGATCCCATTCCACACACTCAACCCACCGGGACTCCGTTCCACACACTGAACCCACCAGGACCCCGTTCCCCACAATGAACCCACCGGGATCCCGTACCCAACACTGAACCCACCAGGACCCCGTTCCCCACACTGAACCCACCAGGATCCCCTTCCCCATCCTAAACCCACAATGACCCAGTTTCCCATACTAAGCCCACTGGGATCCTATTCCCCACACTGAACCCACTGGGACCCAGTTCCCCACACTGAACCCACCGGGACCCCGTTCCCCACAATGAACCCACCGGGACCCCGTTCCCCATACTAAACGCACCGGGACCCCGTCACCCACACTGAACCCACCCAGACCCCGTTCCCCACAGTGAAACCACCGGAACCCGGTTTCCCACACTAAACCCACCAGGACCCCGTTCCCCACTCTAAACACACCAGGACCCCGTTCCCCACACTGAACCCACCGGGACTCCGTTCCCCACACTGATCCCACCGGGACCCCGTTCCCCACACTGAACCCACCGGGACCCCTTTCCCCACACTAAACCCACCGGGACCCGGTTCCCCACAGTGAACCCACCGGGACCCCGTTCCCCACACTGAACCCACCGGGACCCCGTTCTCCACACTGAACCCACCAGGATCCCGTTCCGCACCCTAAACCCACAATGACTCCGTTCCCCATACTAAGCCCACTGGGACCCCGTTCCCCACACTGAACCCACCGGGACCCCGTACCCTACACTGAACCCACCGGGACCCCGTACCCTACACTGAACCCAAGGAGATCCCGTTCCCCAAACTGAACCCACCGGGATCCCGTTCCCCAACCTAAACCCACCATGACACCGTTCCCCATAGTAAGCCCACCGGGATCCCGTTCCCCAGACTGAACCCAACAGGACCCCGTTTCCCACTGAACCCACCGGAACCCCGTACACCACAGTGAACCCACCGGGACCCCGTTCCCCACACTGAAACCACCGGTACCCCGTTCCGCACACTGATCCCACCGGGACCCCCTTTCCCAAACTAAACCCACCGGGACACCGTCACCCACACTGAACCCACCGGGACCCCGTTCCCCACACTGAACCCACCGAGACTCCATTCCCCACAATGAACCCACCGGGATCCCGTTCCCAACACTGAACCCACCAGGACCCCGTTCCCCACACTGAACCCACCGGGATCCCGTTCCCCACCCTAAACCCAGCATGTCCCCGTTCCCCATACTAAGCCCACTGGGACCCCATTCCCCGCACTAAACGCACTGGTACCGCGTTCCCCACACTGAACCCACCGGGACCCCGTTCCCCACAATGAACCCATCGGGACCCCGTTCCCCACAGTAAACGCACCGGGACACCGTTTCCCACACTGAACCCACCGGGACCCCGTTCCCCACACTGAACCCACCGGGACCCCGTTCCCCACACTGAACCCACAGGGACCCCGTTCCCCAGACTGAATCCACCGGGACCGTGTCACACAGGCTAAACCCACTGGGACCCGGTCCCTACTCTGAACCCACCATGACCCGGTTTCCCCACAATGAACCCACCGGCACCCCGTTCCCAACATTGAACCCACTGGGACCCCGTTCTCCACGCTGATCCCACTGGGACCCGGTTCCCCACACTGAACCCACCGGGAACGCGTTCCCCACACTAATCCAACCAGGACCCCGTTCCCGATACTAAACCCACCGGGACCCGTTCCACACACTGAACCCACCGGGACCCCGTTCCCCACACTGAAACCACCGGTACCCCGTTCCGCACACTGATCCCACCGGGACCCCCTTCCCCACACTAAACCCACCGGGACACCGTCACCCACACTGAACCCACCAGGACCCCGTTCCCCACACTGAACCCACCGAGACCCCATTCCCCACACTGAACCCACCGGGACCCCGTTCCCCACACTGAACCCACCGGGACCCCGTCACCCACACTGAACCCACCGGGACCCCGTCACCCACACTGAACCTACCGGGATCCGTATCCCACACTAAACCCACCGGGACAATGTTCCCCACAGTAAACACACCGGGACAACGTTCTGCACACTAAACCCACCAGGACCCCATTCCACACACTCCTTTTAAACCCACCGGGATTCCGTTCCCCACACTGAACCCACCGGGACCCCATCACCCACACTAAACCCACCGGGACTCCGCACCCCACACTGAACCCACCGGGACAACGTTCCCCACAGCAAACGCACCGGGACCCCGTTCCCCACACTGATCCCACCGGGACCCCATCACCCACACTGAAACCACCGGGACCCCGTTCCCAACATTGAACCCACCGGGACCAGGTTCCCCACACTGAGCCCAACGGAACCCCGTTCCACACAGTGAACACACTGGGACCCCGTTCCCCACACTGAACACACCGGGACCCCGTTCCCCACAATGAATCCACCAGGACCCTGTTCCCCACACTGATCCCACTGGGACCCCGTTCTCCACACTGAACCCACTGGGACCCCGTTCCCCAAACTAATCCAACCGGGACCCCGTTCCCAATACTAAACCCACCGGGATCCCATTCCACACACTCAACCCACCGGGACTCCGTTCCACACACTGAACCCACCAGGACCCCGTTCCCCACAATGAACCCACCGGGATCCCGTACCCAACACTGAACCCACCAGGACCCCGTTCCCCACACTGAACCCACCAGGATCCCCTTCCCCATCCTAAACCCACAATGACCCAGTTTCCCATACTAAGCCCACTGGGACCCTATTCCCCACACTGAACCCACTGGGACCCAGTTCCCCACACTGAACCCACCGGGACCCCGTTCCCCACAATGAACCCACCGGGACCCCGTTCCCCATACTAAACGCACCGGGACCCCGTCACCCACACTGAACCCACCCAGACCCCGTTCCCCACAGTGAAACCACCGGAACCCGGTTTCCCACACTAAACCCACCAGGACCCCGTTCCCCACTCTAAACACACCAGGACCCCGTTCCCCACACTGAACCCACCGGGACTCCGTTCCCCACACTGATCCCACCGGGACCCCGTTCCCCACACTGAACCCACCGGGACCCCTTTCCCCACACTAAACCCACCGGGACCCGGTTCCCCACAGTGAACCCACCGGGACCCCGTTCCCCACACTGAACCCACCGGGACCCCGTTCTCCACACTGAACCCACCAGGATCCCGTTCCGCACCCTAAACCCACAATGACTCCGTTCCCCATACTAAGCCCACTGGGACCCCGTTCCCCACACTGAACCCACCGGGACCCCGTACCCTACACTGAACCCACCGGGACCCCGTACCCTACACTGAACCCAAGGAGATCCCGTTCCCCAAACTGAACCCACCGGGATCCCGTTCCCCAACCTAAACCCACCATGACACCGTTCCCCATAGTAAGCCCACCGGGATCCCGTTCCCCAGACTGAACCCAACAGGACCCCGTTTCCCACTGAACCCACCGGAACCCCGTACACCACAGTGAACCCACCGGGACCCCGTTCCCCACACTGAAACCACCGGTACCCCGTTCCGCACACTGATCCCACCGGGACCCCCTTTCCCAAACTAAACCCACCGGGACACCGTCACCCACACTGAACCCACCGGGACCCCGTTCCCCACACTGAACCCACCGAGACTCCATTCCCCACAATGAACCCACCGGGATCCCGTTCCCAACACTGAACCCACCAGGACCCCGTTCCCCACACTGAACCCACCGGGATCCCGTTCCCCACCCTAAACCCAGCATGTCCCCGTTCCCCATACTAAGCCCACTGGGACCCCATTCCCCGCACTAAACGCACTGGTACCGCGTTCCCCACACTGAACCCACCGGGACCCCGTTCCCCACAATGAACCCATCGGGACCCCGTTCCCCACAGTAAACGCACCGGGACACCGTTTCCCACACTGAACCCACCGGGACCCCGTTCCCCACACTGAACCCACCGGGACCCCGTTCCCCACACTGAACCCACAGGGACCCCGTTCCCCAGACTGAATCCACCGGGACCGTGTCACACAGGCTAAACCCACTGGGACCCGGTCCCTACTCTGAACCCACCATGACCCGGTTTCCCCACAATGAACCCACCGGCACCCCGTTCCCAACATTGAACCCACTGGGACCCCGTTCTCCACGCTGATCCCACTGGGACCCGGTTCCCCACACTGAACCCACCGGGAACGCGTTCCCCACACTAATCCAACCAGGACCCCGTTCCCGATACTAAACCCACCGGGACCCGTTCCACACACTGAACCCACCGGGACCCCGTTCCCCACACTGAAACCACCGGTACCCCGTTCCGCACACTGATCCCACCGGGACCCCCTTCCCCACACTAAACCCACCGGGACACCGTCACCCACACTGAACCCACCAGGACCCCGTTCCCCACACTGAACCCACCGAGACCCCATTCCCCACACTGAACCCACCGGGACCCCGTTCCCCACACTGAACCCACCGGGACCCCGTCACCCACACTGAACCCACCGGGACCCCGTCACCCACACTGAACCTACCGGGATCCGTATCCCACACTAAACCCACCGGGACAATGTTCCCCACAGTAAACACACCGGGACAACGTTCTGCACACTAAACCCACCAGGACCCCATTCCACACACTCCTTTTAAACCCACCGGGATTCCGTTCCCCACACTGAACCCACCGGGACCCCATCACCCACACTAAACCCACCGGGACTCTGTACCACACACTGAACCCACCGGGACAACGTTCCCCACATTAAACGCAACGGGACCCCGTTCCCCACACTGAACCCACCAGGACCCCGTTCCCCACACTGATCCCACCGGGACCCCGTCACCCACACTGAACCCACTGGGACCCGATCACCAACAGTAAACCCACCGGGATCCCGTTCCACACACTGAACGCACCGGGACCCCGTTCCACACACTGAACCCACCAGGACTCCGTTCCCCACAATGAACCCACCGGGATCCCGTACCCAACACTGAACCCACCAGGACCCCGTTCCCCACACTGAACCCACCAGGATCCAGTTCCCCACCCTAAACCCACAATGACTCCGTTCCCCATACTAAGCCCACTGGGACCCCGTTCCCCACACTGAACCCACTAGGACCCCGTTCCCCACACTGATTGCACCGGGACCCCGTTCCCCACACTGAAACCACCGGGACCCTGTTCCCCAAACTAAACCCACCAAGACCCCGTTTCCCACACTGAACCCTCTTGGACCCCGTCACCCACACTGAACCCACCCAGACCCCGTAAACCACAGTGAACCCACCGGGACCCCCGTTTCCCACACTGAACCCACCAGGACCCCGTTCCCGACCCTAAACCCACAGGGACCCCATTCCCCACCTTGAACCCACCGGGACCTCATTCCCCCACACTAAACCCAGCGGGACACCGTTCCCCAACACTGATCTGACCGGGACCCACTCACCACACTGATCCCACCGGGACCCCGTTCCACACACTGAACCCAGCAGGAACCCGTTCCCCACAATGAACCCACCGGGATCCCGTTCCCAACACTGAACCCACCAGGACCCCGTTCCCCACACTGAACCCATCGGGATCCCGTTCCCCACCCTAAACCCAGCATGTCCCCGTTCCCCATACTAAGCCCACTGGGACCCCGTTCCCCGCACTAAACGCACTGGGACCGCGTTCCCCACACTGAAACCGCCGGGACCCCGTTCCCCACAATGAACCCATCGGGACCCCGTTCCCCACAGTAAACGCACCGGGACACCGTTTCCCACACTGAACCCACCGGGACCCCGTTCCCCACACTGAACCCACAGGGACCCCGTTCCCCAGACTGAATCCACCGGGACCGTGTCACACAGGCTAAACCCACCGGGACCCGGTCCCGACTCTGAACCCACCATGACCCCGTTTCCCCACACTGAACCCACCGGCACCCCGTTCCCAACATTGAACCCACTGGGACCCCGTTCTCCACACTGATCCCACTGGGACCCCATCACCCACACTAAACCCACCAGGACTCCGTACCCTACACTGAACCCACCGGGACAACGTTCCCCACAGTAAACGCACCGGGACCCCGTTCCCCACACTGATCCCACCGGGACCCCGTTCCCCACACTGATCCCACCGGGACCCCGTCACCCACACTGAACCCACCGGGACCCCGTTCCCAACATTGAACCCAACGGGACCAGGTTCCCCACACTGAGCCCAACGGAACCCCGTTCCACACACTGAACACACTGGGACCCCGTTCCCCACACTGAACACACAGGGACCCGATCACCCACATTAAACCCACCGGGATCCCTTTCCACACACTGAACGCACCGGGACCCCGTTCCACACACTGAACCCACCAGGACTCCGTTCCCCACAATGAACCCACCGGGATCCCGTACCCAACACTGAACCCACCAGGACCCCGTTCCCCACACTGAACCCACCTGGATCCCGTTCCCCACCCTAAACCCACAATGACTCCGTTCCACATACTAATCCCACTGGGACCCCGTTCCCCACACTGAACCCACTGGGAACCCGTTCCCAACACTGATACCACCGGGACCCCGTTCCCCACACTGAAACCACCGGGACCCTGTTCCCCAAACTAAACCCACCAAGACCCCGTTTCCCACACTGAACCCTCTTGGACCCCGTCACCCGCACTGAACCCACCCAGACCCCGTAAACCACAGTGAACCCACCGGGACCCCGTTTCCCACACTGAACCCACCAGGACCCCGTTCCCGACCCTAAACCCACAGGGACCCCATTCCCCAGCTTGAACCCACCGGGACCTCATTCCCCCACACTGAACCCAGCGGGACACCGTTCCCCAACACTGATCCGACCGGGACCCTGTTCCTCACACTGAACCCACGGAGACCCCATTCCCCACACTAAACCCACCAGGAACCCGTTCCCCACAATGAACCCACCGGGATCCCGTTCCCAACACTGAACCCACCAGGACCCCGTTACCCACACTGAACCCACCGGGATCCCGTTCCCCACCCTAAACCCAGCATGTCCCCGTTCCCCATACTAAGCCCACTGGGACCCCGTTCCCCGCACTAAACGCACTGGGACCGCGTTCCCCACACTGAAACCGCCGGGACCCCGTTCCCCACAATGAACCCATCGGGACCCCGTTCCCCACAGTAAACGCACCGGGACACCGTTTCCCACACTGAACCCACCGGGACCCCCGTTCCCCACACTGAACCCACCGGGACCCCGTTCCCCACACTGAACCCACAGGGACCCCGTTCCCCAGACTGAATCCACCGGGACCGTGTCACACAGGCTAAACCGACCGGGACCCGGTCCCCACTCTGAACCCACCATGACCCCGTTTCCCCACACTGAACCCACCGGCACCCCGTTCCCCACATTGAAACCACTGGGACCCCCGTTCCCCACACTGATCCCACCGGGACCCCGTCACCCACACTGAACCCACCGGGACCCCGTTCCCAACATTGAACCCACCGGGACCAGGTTCCCCACACTGAGCCCAACGGAACCCCGTTCTCCAGACTGAACCCACCAGGATCCCCTTCCCCACTCTAAACCCACAATGACCCAGTTCCCCATACTAAGCCCACTGGGACCCCGTTCCCCACACTGAACCCACTGGGACCCAGTTCCCCACACTGAACCCACCGGGACCCCGTTCCCCACAATGAACCCACCGGGACCCCGTTCCCCATACTAAACGCACCGGGACACCGTTCCCCACACTGAACCCACCGGGACCCCGTTCCCCACACTTAACCCACCGGGACCCCGTTCCCCACACTGAACCCACCGGGACCCCCGTTCCCCAGACTGAATACACCGGTACCCTGTCACCCAGGTTAAACCCACCGGGATCCCGTTCCCCGACACTGAACTCACCGGGACTCCGTTCCCCACACTGAGCCCAACGGGACCACGTTCCACACACTGAACCCACCGGGACCCCGTCACCCACACTGAACCCACCCAGACCCCGTTCCCCACAGTGAAACCACCGGAACCCGGTTTCCCACACTAAACACACCAGGACCCCGTTCCCCACTCTAAACACAACAGGACCCTGTTCCCCACACTGAACCCACCGGGACCCCGTTACGCACACTGATCCCACCGGGACCCCGTTCCCCACACTGAACCCACTGGGACCCCTTTCCCCACACTAAACCCACCGGGACCCGGTTCCCCACACTGAACCCACCGGGACCCCGTTCCCCACACTGATCCCACCGGGACCCCGTCACCCACACTGAACCCACCGGGACCCCGTTCCCAACATTGAACCCACCGGGACCCCGTTCCCCACACTGAGCCCAACGGAACCCCGTTCCACACACTGAACACACTGGGACCCCGTTCCCCACACTGAACACACCGGGACCCCATTCCCCACAATGAATCCACCAGGACCCCGTTCCCCACACTGATCCCACTGGGACCCCGTTCTCCACACTGAACCCACCGGGACCCCGTTCCCCAAACTAATCCAACCGGGACCCCGTTCCCAATACTAAACCCAGCAGGACCCCGTTCCCCACACTGAACCCACCAGGATCCCGTTCCCCACCCTAAACCCACAATGACTCCGTTCCCCATACTAAGCCCACTGGGACCCCCGTTCCCCACACTGAACCCACTGGGACCCAGTTCCCCACAGTGAACCCACCGGGACCCCGTTCCCCACAATGAACCCACCGAGACCCCGTTCCCCAAACTAAACCCACCGAGACCCCGTTTCCCACACTGAACCCTCTTGGACCCCGTCACCCACACTGAACCCACCAGGAACCCGTTCCCCACAATGAACCCACCGGGATCCCGTTCCCAACACTGAACCCACCAGGACCCCGTTCCCCACACTGAACCCACTGGGATCCCGTTCCCCACCCTTAACCCAGCATGTCCCGTTCCCAATACTAGCCCACTGGGACCCCGTTCCCCGCACTAAACGGACTGGGACCGCGTTCCCCACACTGAACCCACCGGGACCCCGTTCCCCACAATGAACCCATCGGGACCCCGTTCCGCACACTGAACCCACCGGGGACACCGTTTCCCACACTGAACCCACCAGGACCCCGTTCCCCACACTGAACCCACCGGGACCCCGTTCCCCACACTGAACCCACAGGGACCGCCATTCCCCAGACTGAATCCACCGGGACCGTGTCACACAGGCTAAACCCACCGGGACCCGGTCCCCACTCTGAACCCACCATGACCCCGTTTCCCCACACTGAACCCACCGGCACCCCGTTCCCCACATTGAACCCACTGGGACCCCGTTCTCTACACTGATCCCACTGGGACCCGGTTCCCCACACTAAACCCACCGGGACCCGTTCCACATACTGAACCCACCGGGACCCTGTTCCCCACACTGAACACACCAGCACCCCGTTCCCCACAATGAACCCACTGGGACCCCGTTCCCCACAGTGAACCCACCGGGACCCCATTCCCCACAATGAACCCATCGGGACCCCGTTCCCCACACTGAACCCACTGGGACCCAGTTCCCCACACTGAACCCACCGGGACCCCGTTCCCCACAATGAACCCACCGGGACCCCGTTCCCCATACTAAACGCACCGGGAAACCGTTCCCCACACTGAACCCACCGGGACCCCGTTCCCCACACTTAACCCACCGGGACCTCGTTCCCCACACTGAACCCACCGGGACCCCGTTCCCCAGACTGAATACACCGGTACCCTGTCACCCAGGTTAAACCCACCGGGACCCCGTTCCCCTACACTGAACCCACCGGGACTCCGTTCCCCACACTGAGCCCACGGGACCACGTTCCAAACACTGAACCCACCGGCACCCCGTCACCCACACTGAACCCACCCAGACACCGTTCCCCACAGTGAAACCACCGGAACCCGGTTTCCCACACTAAACACACCAGGACCCCGTTCTCCACTCTAAACACACCAGGACCCCGTTCCCCACACTGAACCCACCGGGACCCCGTTCCCCACACTGATCCCACCGGACCCGTTCCCCACACTGAACCCACTGGGACCCCTTTCCCCACACTAAACCCACCGGGACCCGGTTCCCCACACTGAACCCAGCGGGACCCAGTTCCCCCACACTGAACCCACCGGGACCCCGTTCCCCACACTGATCCCACCGGGACCCCCGTCACCCACACTGAACCCACCGGGACCCCCGTTCCCAACATTGAACCCACCGGGACCCCGTTCCCCACACTGAGCCCAACGGAACCCCGTTCCACACACTGAACACACTGGGACCCCGTTCCCCACACTGAACACACCGGGACCCCGTTCCGCACAATAAATCCACCAGGACCCCGTTCCCAACACTGATCCCACTGGGACCCCGTTCTCCACACTGAACCTCCGGGGACCCTGTTCCCCAAACTAATCCAACCGGGACCCCGTTCCCACTAAACCCAGCAGGACCCTGTTCCCCACACTGAACCCACCAGGATCCCGTTCCCCACCCTAAACCCACTATGACTCCGTTCCCCATACTAAGCCCACTGGGACCCCGTTCCCCACACTGAACCCACTGGGACCCCGTTCCCCACACTGATCCCACCGGGACCCCGTTTCCCACACTGAACCCTCTTGGACCCCGTCACCCACACTGAACCCACCCAGACCCCGTAAACCACAGTGAACCCACCGGGACCCCGTTTCCCACATTGAACCCACCAGGACCCCGTTCCCGACCCTAAACCCACAGGGACCCCATTCCCCACCTTGAACACACTGGGACTCCATTCCCCCACACTAAACCCAGCGGGACACCGTTCCCCAACACTGCTCCGACCGAGACCCACTCACCACACTGAACCCACTGGGACCCCGTTCCACACACTGAACCCACCAGGAACCCGTTCCCCACAATGAACCCACCGGGATCCCGTTCCCAACACTGAACCCACCAGGACCCCGTTCCCCACACTGAACCCACCGGGATCCCGTTCCCCACCCTTAACCCAGCATGTCCCCGTTCCCTATATTAAGCCCACTAGGACCCCATTCCCCGCACTAAACGCACTGGGACCGCGTTCCCCACACTGAACCCACCGGGACCCCGTTCCCCACAATGAACCCATCGGGACCCCGTTCCCCACACTGAACCCACCGGGACACCGTTTCCCACACTGAACCCACCAGGACCCCGTTCCCCACACTGAACCCACCGGGACCCCGTTCCCCACACTGAACCCACAGGGACCGCATTCCCCAGACTGAATCCACCGGGACCGTGTCACACAGGCTAAACCCACCGGGACCCGGTCCCCACTCTGAACCCACCATGACCCCGTTTCCCCACACTGAACCCACCGGCACCCCGTTCCCCACATTGAACCCACTGGGACCCCGTTCTCTACACTGATCCCACTGGGACCCGGTTCCCACACTGCACCCACCGGGAACGCGTTCCCCACACTAATCCAACCGGGACACCGTTCCCGATACTAAACCCACCGGGACCCGTTCCACACACTGAACCCACCGGGACCCTGATCCCCACACTGAACACACCAGCACCCCGTTCCCCACAATGAACCCACTGGCACCTCGTTCACCACACTGAACCCACCGGGACCCCATTCCCCACAATGAACCCATCGGGACCCCGTTCCCCACAGTGAACCCACCGAGACCCCATTCCCCACACTGAACCCACCGGGACCACGTTCCCCACACTGAACCGACCGGGACCCCGTCACCCACACTGAACCCACCGGGACCCCTTCACCCACACTCAACCCACAGGGATCCGTATCCCGCAGTAAACCCACCGGGACAACGTTCCCCACAGTAAACCCACCGGGACCCCGTTCCCCACACTGAACCCACCGGGAACCCGTTCCCCATACTAAACACACCGGGACAACGTTCCGCACACTGAACCAACCGGGACCCCGTTCCGCACACTAAACCCACCAGGACCCCGTTCCACACACTCCTTTTAAACCCACCGGGATTCCGTTCCCCACAATGAACCCATCGGGACCCCGTTCCCCACACTGAACCCACCGGGACACCGTTTCCCACACTGAACCCACCAGGACCCCGTTCCCCACACTGAACCCACCGGGACCCCGTTCCCCACACTGAACCCACAGGGACCGCATTCCCAGACTGAATCCACCGGGACCGTGTCACACAGGCTAAACCCACCGGGACCCGGTCCCCACTCTGAACCCACCATGACCCCGTTTCCCCACACTGAACCCACCGGCACCCCGTTCCCCACATTGAACCCACTGGGACCCCGTTCTCTACACTGATCCCACTGGGACCCGGTTCCCCACACTGCACCCACCGGGAACGCGTTCCCCACACTAATCCAACCGGGACACCGTTCCCGATACTAAACCCACCGGGACCCGTTCCACACACTGAACCCACCGGGACCCTGATCCCCACACTGAACACACCAGCACCCCGTTCCCCACAATGAACCCACTGGCACCTCGTTCACCACACTGAACCCACCGGGACCCCATTCCCCACAATGAACCCACCGGGACCACGTTCCCCACACTGAACCGACCGGGACCCCGTCACCCACACTGAACCCACCGGGACCCCTTCACCCACACTCAACCCACAGGGATCCGTATCCCGCAGTAAACCCACCGGGACAACGTTCCCCACAGTAAACCCACCGGGACCCCGTTCCCCACACTGAACCCACCGGGAACCCGTTCCCCATACTAAACACACCGGGACAACGTTCCGCACACTGAACCAACCGGGACCCCGTTCCGCACACTAAACCCACCAGGACCCCGTTCCACACACTCCTTTTAAACCCACCGGGATTCCGTTCCCCACAATGAACCCATCGGGACCCCGTTCCCCACACTGAACCCACCGGGACACCGTTTCCCACACTGAACCCACCAGGACCCCGTTCCCCACACTGAACCCACCGGGACCCCGTTCCCCACACTGAACCCACAGGGACCGCATTCCCCAGACTGAATCCACCGGGACCGTGTCACCCACACTGAACCCACCGGGACACCGTTCCCCACAGTGAACCCACCGAGACCCGATTCCCCACACTGAACCCACCGGGACCCCGTTCCCCACACTGAACCCACCGGGACCCCGTCACCCACACTGAACCCACCGGGACCCCGTCACCCACACTGAACCCACCCGGATCCGTGTCCCACACTAAACCCACCGGGACAACGTTCCCCACAGTAAACCCACCGGAACCCCGTTCCCCACACTGAACCCACCGGGAACCCGTTCACCACACTAAACACACCGGGATCCCGTTCCCCACAGTGAACCCACCGAGACCCGATTCCCCACACTGAACCCACCGGGACCCCGTTCCCCACACTAAACCCACCAGGACCCCGTTCCACACACTCCTTTTAAACCCACCGGGATTCCGTTCCCCACAATGAACCCACCGGGATCCCGTTCCCCACAGTGAACCCACCGAGACCCGATTCCCCACACTGAACCCACCGGGACCCCGTTCCCCACACTGAACCCACCGGGACCCCGTCACCCACACTGAACCCACCGGGACCCCGTCACCCACACTGAACCCACCCGGATCCGTGTCCCACACTAAACCCACCGGGACAACGTTCCCCACAGTAAACCCACCGGAACCCCGTTCCCCACACTGAACCCACCGGGAACCCGTTCACCACACTAAACACACCGGGACAACGTTCCGCTCACTGAACCAACCGGGACCCCGTTCCGCACACTAAACCCACCAGGACCCCGTTCCACACACTCCTTTTAAACCCACCGGGATTCCGTTCCCCTCACTGGACCCACCGGGAAACCATCACCCACACTAAACCCACCGGGACTCCGTACCCCACACTGAACCCACCGGGACAACGTTCCCCACAGTAAACGCACCGGGAACCCGTTCCCCACACTGAACCCACCGGGACCCCGTTCCCCACACTGATCCCACCGGGACCCCGTCACCCACACTGAACCCACCGGGACCCCGTTCCCAACATTGAACCCACCGGGACCAGGTTCCCCACACTGAGCCCAACGGAACCCCGTTCCACACACTGAACACATTGGGACCCCGTTCCCCACACTGAACACACCGGGACCCCGTTCCCCACAATGAATCCACCAGGACCCCGTTCCCCACACTGATCCCACTGGGACCCTGTTCTCCACACTGAACCCACCGGGACCCCGTTCCCCACAATGAACCCACCGGGATCCCGTACCCATCACTGAACCCACCAGGATCCCGTTCCCCACCCTAAACCCACAATGACCCGGTTCCCCATACTAAGCCCACTGGGACCCCGTTCCCCACACTGAACCCACTGGGACCCAGTTCCCCACACTGAACCCACCTGGACCCCGTTCCCCACAATGAAACCACCGGGACCCCGTTCCCCATACTAAACGCACCGGGACCCCGTTCCCCACACTGAACCCACCGGCACCCCGTTCCCCACACTGAACCCACCGGGACCCCGTTCCCCAGACTGAATACACCGGTACCCTGTCACCCAGGCTAAACCCACCGGGAGCCTGTTTCCCCACACTGAACCCACCGGGACCCCATTCCACACACTGAACCCACCAGGACCCCGTTCCCCACAATGAACCCACCGGGATCCCGTACCCAACACTGAACCCACCAGAACCCTGTTCCCCACACTGAACCCACCAGGATCCCCTTCCTCACCCTAAACCCACAATGACCCAGTTCCCCATACTAAGACCACTGGGACCCCGTTCCCCACACTGAACCCACTGGGACCCAGTTCCCCACAGTGAACCCACCGGGACCCCGTTCCCCACAATGAACCCACCGAGACCCCGTTCCCCATACTCAACGCACCGGGACACCGTTCCCCACACTGAACCCACCGGGACCCCGTTCCCCACACTGAAACCACTGGGACCCCGTTCCCCAGACTGAATACACCGGTACCCTGTCACCCAGGTTAAACCCACCGGGACCCCTTCCCCCCACACTGAACCCACCGGGACCCCGTTCCCCACACTGAACCCACCAGGACCCCGTTCCCCACACTGAACCCACCGGGACCCCGTTCCCCACACTGAACCCACCGGGACCCCGTTCCCCACACTGAACCCACTGGGACCCCTTTCCCCACACTAAACGCACCGGGACCCGGTTCCCCACACTGAACCCAGCGGGACCCCGTTCCCCCACACTGAACCCACCGGGACCCCGTTCCCCACACTGAGCCCAACGGGACCCCGTTCCACACACTGAAACCACCGGGACCCCGTCACCCACACTGAACCCACCCAGACCCCGTTCCCCACAGTGAAACCACCGGAACCCGGTATCCCACACTAAACCCACCAGGACCCCGTTCCCCACTCTAAACACACCAGGACCCCGTTCCACACACTGAACCCACCGGGACCCGGTTCCCCACACTGATCTCACCGGGACCCCGTTCCCCACACTGAACCCACTGGGACCCCTTTCCCCACACTAAACCCACCGGGACCCGGTTCCACACACTGAACCCGCCGGGACCCCGTTCCCCACAATGAACCCACCGGGACCCTGTTCCACAACTGAACCCACCGAGACCCTATTCCCCACACTGAACCCACCGGGACCCCATCACCCACACTCAACCCACCGGGACCCCGTTCCCCACACTGAACCCACCAGGACCCCGTTCCCCACACTGATCACACTGGGACCCCGTCACCCACACTGAACCCACTGGGACCCCATCACCCACAGTAAACCCACCGGGACCCCGTTCCCCACACTGAACCCACCGGGATCCCGTTCCCCACCCTAAACCCTGCATGTCCCCGTTCCCCATACTAAGCCCACTGGGACCCCGTTCCCCGCACTAAACGCACTGGGACCGCATTCCCCACACTGAACCCACCGGGACCCCGTTCCCCACAATGAACCCATCGGGACCCCGTTCCCCACAGTAAACGCACCGGGACACCGTTTCCCACACTGAACCCACCGGGACCCCGTTCCCCACACTGAACCCACAGGGACCCCGTTCCCAAGACTGAACCCACAGGGACCCCGTTCCCCAGACTGAATCCACCGGGACCGTGTCACACAGGCTAAACCCACCGGGACCCGGTCCCCACTCTGAACCCACCATGACCCCGTTTCCCCACACTGAACCCACTGGCACCCCGTTCCCCACATTGAACCCACTGGGACCCCATTCTCCATGCTGATCCCACTGGGACCCGGTTCCCCACACTGAACCCACCGGGAACGCGTTCCCCACACTAATCCAACCGGGACCCCATTCCCGATACTAAACCCACCGGGAACCGTTCCACACACTGAACCCACCGGGACCCTGTTCCCCACACTGAACACACCAGCAACCCGTTCCCCACAATGAACCCACTGGGACCCCCTTCCCCACACTGAACCCACCGGGACCCCGTTCCTCACACTGAGCCCAACGGAACCCCGTTCCACACAATGAATCCACCAGGACCCCGTTCCCCACACTGATCCCACTGGGATCCCGTTCTCCACACTGAACCCACCGGGACCCCGTTTCACAAACTAATCCAACCGGGACCCCGTTCCCAATACTAAACCCACCGGGATCCCGTTCCACACACTGAACGCACCGGGACCCCGTTCCACACACTGAACCCACCAGGACCCCGTTCCCCACAATGAACCCACCGGGATCCCGTACCCAACACTGAACCCACCAGGACCCCGTTCCCCACACTGAACCCACCAGGATCCCGTTCCCCAACCTAAACCCACAATGACTCCGTTCCCCATACTAAGCCCACTGGGAACCCGTTCGCCACACTGAACCCACTGGGACCCCGTTCCCCACACTGAACCCACCAGGATCCCGTTCCCCACCCTAAACCCACAATGACTCCGTTCCCCATACTAAGCCCACTGGGACCCCGTTCGCCACACTGAACCCACTGGGACCCCGTTCCCCACACTGATCCCACCGGGACCCCCGTTCCCCACACTGAAACCACCGGGACCCCGTTCCCCAAACTAAACCCACCGAGACCCCGTTTCCCACACTGAACCCTCTTGGACCCCGTCACCCACAATGAACCCACCCAGACCCCGTAAACCACAGTGAACCCACCGGGACCCCGTTTCCCACACTGAACCCACCAGGACCCCATTCCCCAACACTAAACCCAGCGGGACACCGTTCCCCAACACTGATCCGACCGGGACCCGCTCACCACACTGAAACCACCGGGACCCCATTCCACACACTGAACACACCAGGAACCCGTTCCCCACAATGAACCCACCGGGATCCCGTTCCCAACACTGAACCCACCGGGAACCCGTTCCCCACAATGAACCCACCGGGATCCCGTTCCCAACACTGAACCCACCAGGACCCCGTTCCCCACACTGAACCCACTGGGATCCCGTTCCCCACCCTTAACCCAGCATGTCCCCGTTCCCAATACTAAGCCCACTGGGACCCCGTTCCCCGCACTAAACGGACTGGGACCGCGTTCCCCACACTGAACCCACCGGGACCCCGTTCCCCACAATGAACCCATCGGGACCCCGTTCCGCACACTGAACCCACCGGGACACCGTTTCCCACACTGAACCCACCAGGACCCCGTTCCCCACACTGAACCCACCGGGACCCCGTTCCCCACACTGAACCCACAGGGACCGCATTCCCCAGACTGAATCCACCGGGACCGTGTCACACAGGCTAAACCCACCGGGACCCGGTCCCCACTCTGAACCCACCATGACCCCGTTTCCCCACACTGAACCCACCGGCACCCCGTTCCCCACATTGAACCCACTGGGACCCCGTTCTCTACACTGATCCCACTGGGACCCGGTTCCCCACACTAAACCCACCGGGACCCGTTCCACATACTGAACCCACCGGGACCCTGTTCCCCACACTGAACACACCAGCACCCCGTTCCCCACAATGAACCCACTGGGACCCCGTTCCCCACAGTGAACCCACCGGGACCCCATTCCCCACAATGAACCCATCGGGACCCCGTTCCCCACACTGAACCCACTGGGACCCAGTTCCCCACACTGAACCCACCGGGACCCCGTTCCCCACAATGAACCCACCGGGACCCCGTTCCCCATACTAAACGCACCGGGAAACCGTTCCCCACACTGAACCCACCGGGACCCCGTTCCCCACACTTAACCCACCGGGACCTCGTTCCCCACACTGAACCCACCGGGACCCCGTTCCCCAGACTGAATACACCGGTACCCTGTCACCCAGGTTAAACCCACCGGGACCCCGTTCCCCTACACTGAACCCACCGGGACTCCGTTCCCCACACTGAGCCCAACGGGACCACGTTCCAAACACTGAACCCACCGGCACCCCGTCACCCACACTGAACCCACCCAGACACCGTTCCCCACAGTGAAACCACCGGAACCCGGTTTCCCACACTAAACACACCAGGACCCCGTTCTCCACTCTAAACACACCAGGACCCCGTTCCCCACACTGAACCCACCGGGACCCCGTTCCCCACACTGATCCCACCGGGACCCCGTTCCCCACACTGAACCCACTGGGACCCCTTTCCCCACACTAAACCCACCGGGACCCGGTTCCCCACACTGAACCCAGCGGGACCCAGTTCCCCCACACTGAACCCACCGGGACCCCGTTCCCCACACTGATCCCACCGGGACCCCGTCACCCACACTGAACCCACCGGGACCCCGTTCCCAACATTGAACCCACCGGGACCCCGTTCCCCACACTGAGCCCAACGGAACCCCGTTCCACACACTGAACACACTGGGACCCCGTTCCCACACTGAACACACCGGGACCCCGTTCCGCACAATAAATCCACCAGGACCCCGTTCCCAACACTGATCCCACTGGGACCCCGTTCTCCACACTGAACCCTCCGGGACCCTGTTCCCCAAACTAATCCAACCGGGACCCCGTTCCCAATACTAAACCCAGCAGGACCCTGTTCCCCACACTGAACCCACCAGGATCCCGTTCCCCACCCTAAACCCACTATGACTCCGTTCCCCATACTAAGCCCACTGGGACCCCGTTCCCCACACTGAACCCACTGGGACCCCGTTCCCCACACTGATCCCACCGGGACCCCGTTTCCCACACTGAACCCTCTTGGACCCCGTCACCCACACTGAACCCACCCAGACCCCGTAAACCACAGTGAACCCACCGGGACCCCGTTTCCCACATTGAACCCACCAGGACCCCGTTCCCGACCCTAAACCCACAGGGACCCCATTCCCCACCTTGAACACACTGGGACTCCATTCCCCCACACTAAACCCAGCGGGACACCGTTCCCCAACACTGCTCCGACCGAGACCCACTCACCACACTGAACCCACTGGGACCCCGTTCCACACACTGAACCCACCAGGAACCCGTTCCCCACAATGAACCCACCGGGATCCCGTTCCCAACACTGAACCCACCAGGACCCCGTTCCCCACACTGAACCCACCGGGATCCCGTTCCCCACCCTTAACCCAGCATGTCCCCGTTCCCTATATTAAGCCCACTAGGACCCCATTCCCCGCACTAAACGCACTGGGACCGCGTTCCCCACACTGAACCCACCGGGACCCCGTTCCCCACAATGAACCCATCGGGACCCCCGTTCCCCACACTGAACCCACCGGGACACCGTTTCCCACACTGAACCCACCAGGACCCCGTTCCCCACACTGAACCCACCGGGACCCCGTTCCCCACACTGAACCCACAGGGACCGCATTCCCCAGACTGAATCCACCGGGACCGTGTCACACAGGCTAAACCCACCGGGACCCGGTCCCCACTCTGAACCCACCATGACCCCGTTTCCCCACACTGAACCCACCGGCACCCCGTTCCCCACATTGAACCCACTGGGACCCCGTTCTCTACACTGATCCCACTGGGACCCGGTTCCCCACACTGCACCCACCGGGAACGCGTTCCCCACACTAATCCAACCGGGACACCGTTCCCGATACTAAACCCACCGGGACCCGTTCCACACACTGAACCCACCGGGACCCTGATCCCCACACTGAACACACCAGCACCCCGTTCCCCACAATGAACCCACTGGCACCTCGTTCACCACACTGAACCCACCGGGACCCCATTCCCCACAATGAACCCATCGGGACCCCGTTCCCCACAGTGAACCCACCGAGACCCCATTCCCCACACTGAACCCACCGGGACCACGTTCCCCACACTGAACCGACCGGGACCCCGTCACCCACACTGAACCCACCGGGACCCCTTCACCCACACTCAACCCACAGGGATCCGTATCCCGCAGTAAACCCACCGGGACAACGTTCCCCACAGTAAACCCACCGGGACCCCCGTTCCCCACACTGAACCCACCGGGAACCCGTTCCCCATACTAAACACACCGGGACAACGTTCCGCACACTGAACCAACCGGGACCCCGTTCCGCACACTAAACCCACCAGGACCCCGTTCCACACACTCCTTTTAAACCCACCGGGATTCCGTTCCCCACAATGAACCCATCGGGACCCCGTTCCCCACACTGAACCCACCGGGACAACCGTTTCCCACACTGAACCCACCAGGACCCCGTTCCCCACACTGAACCCACCGGGACCCCGTTCCCCACACTGAACCCACAGGGACCGCATTCCCCAGACTGAATCCACCGGGACCGTGTCACACAGGCTAAACCCACCGGGACCCGGTCCCCACTCTGAACCCACCATGACCCCGTTTCCCCACACTGAACCCACCGGCACCCCGTTCCCCACATTGAACCCACTGGGACCCCGTTCTCTACACTGATCCCACTGGGACCCGGTTCCCCACACTGCACCCACCGGGAACGCGTTCCCCACACTAATCCAACCGGGACACCGTTCCCGATACTAAACCCACCGGGACCCGTTCCACACACTGAACCCACCGGGACCCTGATCCCCACACTGAACACACCAGCACCCCGTTCCCCACAATGAACCCACTGGCACCTCGTTCACCACACTGAACCCACCGGGACCCCATTCCCCACAATGAACCCACCGGGACCACGTTCCCCACACTGAACCGACCGGGACCCCGTCACCCACACTGAACCCACCGGGACCCCTTCACCCACACTCAACCCACAGGGATCCGTATCCCGCAGTAAACCCACCGGGACAACGTTCCCCACAGTAAACCCACCGGGACCCCGTTCCCCACACTGAACCCACCGGGAACCCGTTCCCCATACTAAACACACCGGGACAACGTTCCGCACACTGAACCAACCGGGACCCCGTTCCGCACACTAAACCCACCAGGAC
>NW_027277721.1:10000-17500 GCF_030028105.1 Mobula birostris
CGGTTGTCCCTCCGAAAATGCCGCCGCTCGGCCGGCACGGCCCGCCGAATACGTCCCCTTACTGGCTCCCGCCTCGGGACTTTGTCAGAAATTCATTCGGGCAAGGTTTCCATTCGGCGGCCGGAGCACCGGTAGTCATACGGAAAATGCCGCCCCTCGGCCGGCATGGGCCTGCGAATAGGTCCCGCTGACAGACTTCCGCGATTGGGTATTTGTCCGAAAATCCATACCGGCAATCTTCGGAATCGTGCGGAAAAGCTGCCGCGTGGCCCGGGTTAACCAATTGGGGAGGCCGGTGCCATCTACCGAATACTTCAACAACTCGTGAAAACGGCCTCCCTATATATCTGCAGGAACCCCGCCAATGCCCCCGTACAGAAATTGCATGTGTCAAAGGGGCGGCCGAATCTGACCCCGGCGGCCGAGCCTCTGGAACTCCGGGTCGGCCTCGGCCGGCAAATCCGACCCCCATCCAGACTTCCGGAGCGGACTTGGTTAACGAATTGCCACCGGGCAAATGGTTAACCGACAGATCTTGGAGGCTCGTTACCCAAGCCATCCCCCGCCGGTGCGAAAAGTTAACAATCAGCGGGCGGGCAATTCGTGAACCGACCGGGACCGGGCAATTCGTTAACCATTCGGAACCGGGCAATTCGTTAACCAACCTTGTCCTGGCAAGGAGTGCACCAACCCGGCCGGACAATTCGTTAACCAAGCTGGCTCTGGCAATTCGTTAACCAACCTGGCCGGGACAATTCGTTAACCAACCCGGCCGGACAATTCGTTAACCAAGCTGGCTCTGGCAATTCGTTAACCAACCTGACCCTGACAATTCGTTAACCAACCCTGTCCTGGCAATGAGTGCACCAACCCGGCCGGACAATTCGGTAACCAACCAGACCCTGGCAATTCGTTAACCAACCAGGACGGGCAATTCGTCAACCAACCCTGTCCTGGCAATGAGTGCACCAACCCGGCCGGACAATTCGGTAACCAACCAGACCCTGGCAATTCGTTAACCAACCTGACCCGGACAATTCGTTAACCAACCAGGACGGGCAATTCGTTAACCAACCAGGCCCGGACAATACTTTAACCACCCTGGTTTTCCAATTCGTGAACCAACTGGGAACGGACAATTCGGTAACCAACCCTGTCCTGGCAATGAGTGCACCAACCCGGCCGGACAATTCGTTAACCACCCTGTCCTTGCCAATTCGTGAACCAACTGGGAACGGACAATTCGTTAACCAACCCGGCCGGACAATTCGTTAACCAAGCTGGCTCTGGCAATTCGTTAACCTACCCGGCCATGGCAATTCGTTAACCAACCTGACCCTGACAATTCGTTAACCAGCCAGGACGGGCAATTCGTTAACCAACCTGGCCCGGACAATTCCTTAACCACCCTGGCCTTGCCAATTCGTGAACCAACTGGGAACGGACAATTCATTAAACAACCCTGTCCTGGCAATGAGTGCACCAACCCAGCCGGACAATTCGTTAACCAAGCTGGCTCTGGCAATTCGTTAACCTACTCGGACATGCCAATTCGTTAACCAGTCTGACCCGGACAATTCGCTAACCAACCCTACTCGGGCAAATCGTTAACCAAGCCCAACCCCGACAATTCGTTAACCAACCCTGCACGGTCAAGTCGTTAACCAAGCCCAAACCCGACAATTCGTTAACCAACCCATACATGGCAATTCGCTAAACAACCCGGCTCGGGCAAATGGTTAACCAAGCCGGCCGGGCAAATCGTTAACCGGCCCGGCAGTCCCGACAATTCGACAATCAACCAGCTGAGGACAAACCCTTCGCCCTCAATAACAACTAGTTCTTGCCCCGCCGTCAAAATGTCCCGGCCGATGTTCATCAGAAACTCCTTGCTGGCCCATGGGCCCCCCCTCCTTACCTTAAGAGAGTCATAGTTACTCCCGCCGTTTACCCGCGCCGCACTGAATTTCGTCAAGTTGGGTCTGGCAAGCCGCTAACCCGGCCGGCCGGGCCTGACAACGCTCTAGAAACCCGGAACAGGCAGTTTCGTGAACCAACCGCGCACGCTCCTGACAATGCGTTCACCCACCCTGCTCGGGCAAATCGTTAACCAAGCCCAACCCTGACAATGCGTTAATCAACCCGGCCATGGCAATTCATTAACCAACCCGGCTCGGGCAAATGGTTAACCAAGCCGGCCGGGCAAATCGTTGACCGGCCCGGCAGTCCCGACGATTCGACAATCAACCAGCTGAGGACAAACCCTTCGCCCTCAATAACAACTAGTCCTTGCCCCGCCGTCAAAAAGTCACGGCCGATGTTCATCAGAAACTCCTTGCTGGCCCATGGGCCCCCCTCCTTAACCTTAAGAGAGTCATAGTTACTCCCGCCGATTACCCGCGCTGCACTGAATTTCGTCAAGTTGGGTCTGGCAAGCCGCTAACCCGGCCGGCCGGGCCTGACAACGCTCTAGAAACCCGGAACAGGCAGTTTCGTGAACCAACCGCGCACGCTCCTGACAATGCGTTAGCCAACCCTGCTCGGGCAAATCGTTAATCAAGCCCAACCCTGAAACTGCGTTAACCAACCCGGCCATGGCAATTCATTAACCAACCCGGCTCGGACAAATGGTTAACCAAGCCCAACCCAGACAATTCGGTAACCAACCCGGCTCGGGCAAATGGTTAACCAAGCCGGCCGGGCAAATCGTTGACCGGCCCGGCAGTCCCGACGATTCGACAATCAACCAGCTGAGGACAAACCCTTCGCCCTCAATAACAACTAGTTCTTGCCCCGCCGTCAAAATGTCCCGGCCGATGTTCATCAGAAACTCCTTGCTGGCCCATGGGCCCCCCTCCTTACCTTAAGAGAGTCATAGTTACTCCCGCTGTTTACCCGCGCCGCACTGAATTTCGTCAAGTTGGGTCTGGCAAGCCGCTAACCCGGCCGGCCGGGCCTGACAACGCTCTAGAAACCCGGAACAGGCAGTTTCGTGAACCAACCGCGCACGCTCCTGACAATGCGTTAGCCAACCCTGCTCGGGCAAATCGTTAATCAAGCCCAACCCTGAAACTGCGTTAACCAACCCGGCCATGGCAATTCATTAACCAACCCGGCTCGGACAAATGGTTAACCAAGCCCAACCCAGACAATTCGGTAACCAACCCGGCTCGGGCAAATGGTTAACCAAGCCGGCCGGGCAAATCGCTAACCGGCCCGGCAGTCCCGACAATTCGACAATCAACCCGCTGAGGACAAACCCTTCGCCCTCAATAACAACTAGTTCTTGCCCCGCCGTCAAAATGTCCCGGCCGATGTTCATCAGAAACTCCTTGCTGGCCCATGGGCCCCCCTCCTTACACCTTAAGAGAGTCATAGTTACTCCCGCCGTTTACCCGCGCCGCACTGAATTTCGTCAAGTTGGGTCTGGCAAGCCGCTAACCCGGCCGGCCGGGCCTGACAACGCTCTAGAAACCCGGAACAGGCAGTTTCGTGAACCAACCGCGCACGCTCCTGACAATGCGTTCACCCACCCTGCTCGGGCAAATCGTTAACCAAGCCCAACCCTGACAATGCGTTAATCAACCCGGCCATGGCAATTCATTAACCAACCCGGCTCGGGCAAATGGTTAACCAAGCCGGCCGGGCAAATCGTTGACCGGCCCGGCAGTCCCGACGATTCGACAATCAACCAGCTGAGGACAAACCCTTCGCCCTCAATAACAACTAGTTCTTGCCCCGCCGTCAAAATGTCCCGGCCGATGTTCATCAGAAACTCCTTGCTGGCCCATGGGCCCTCCTCCTTAACCTTAAGAGAGTCATAGTTACTCCCGCCGATTACCCGCGCTGCACTGAATTTCGTCAAGTTGGGTCTGGCAAGCCGCTAACCCGGCCGGCCGGGCCTGACAATGCTCTAGAAACCCGGAACAGGCAGTTTCGTGAACCAACCGCGCACGCTCCTGACAAGGCGTTAACCAACCCTGCACGGTCAAGTCGTTAACCAAGCCCAACCCTGAAACTGCGTTAACCAACCCGGCCATGGCAATTCATTAACCAACCCGGCTCGGGCAAATGGTTAACCAAGCCGGCCGGGCAAATCGTTGACCGGCCCGGCAGTCCCGACAATTCGACAATCAACCAGCTGAGGACAAACCCTTCGCCCTCAATAACAACTAGTTCTTGCCCCGCCGTCAAAATGTCCCGGCCGATGTTCATCAGAAACTCCTTGCTGGCCCATGGGCCCCCCTCCTTACCTTAAGAGAGTCATAGTTACTCCCGCCGTTTACCCGCGCCGCACTGAATTTCGTCAAGTTGGGTCTGGCAACCCGCTAACCCGGCCGGCCGGGCCTGACAACGCTCTAGAAACCCGGAACAGGCAGTTTCGTGAACCAACCGCGCACGCTCCTGACAATGCGTTCACCCACCCTGCTCGGGCAAATGGTTAACCAAGCACAACCCTGACAATTCGTTAACCAACCCGGCCCGGGCAAATGGTTAACCAAGCCGGCCGGGCAAATCGGTAACCGGCCCGGCAGCCCCGACTATTCGACAATCAACCAGCTGAGGACAAACCCTTCACCCTCAATAACAACTACGTCTTGCCCCGCCGTCAAAATGTCCCGGCCGATGTTCATCAGAAACTCCTTGCTGGCCCATGGGTCATAGTTACTCCCGCCGATTACCCGCGCTGCACTGAATTTCGTCAAGTTGGGTCTGGCAAGCCGCTAACCCGGCCGGCCGGGCCTGACAATGCTCTAGAAACCCGGAACAGGCAGTTTCGTGAACCAACCGCGCACGCTCCTGACAATGTGTTCACCCACCCTGCTCGGGCAAATCGTTAACCAAGCCCAAACCCGACAATTCGGTAACCAACCCAACCATGACAATTCGCTAACCAACCCGGCCCGGGCAAATGGTTAACCAAGCCCAAACCTGACAATTCGTTAACCAACCCGGCCCGGGCAAATGGTTAACCAAGCCGGCCGGGCAAATCGGTAACCGGCCCGGCAGCCCCGACTATTCGACAATCAACCAGCTGAGGACAAACCCTTCACCCTCAATAACAACTACGTCTTGCCCCGCCGTCAAAATGTCCCGGCCGATGTTCATCAGAAACTCCTTGCTGGCCCATGGGCCCCCCCTCCTTACCTTAAGAGAGTCATAGTTACTCCCGCCGATTACCCGCGCTGCACTGAATTTCGTCAAGTTGGGTCTGGCAAGGCGCTAACCCGGCCGGCCGGGCCTGACAATGCTCTAGAAACCCGGAACAGGCAGTTTCGTGAACCAACTGCGCACGCTCCTGACAATGTGTTCACCCACCCTGCTCGGGCAAATCGTTAACCAAGCCCAAACCCGACAATTCGGTAACCAACCCAACCATGACAATTCGCTAACCAACCCGGCCCGGGCAAATGGTTAACCAAGCCCAAACCTGACAATTCGCCAACCAACCCGGCCCGGGCAAATGGTTAACCAAGCCGGCCGGGCAAATCGGTAACCGGCCCGGCAGCCCCGACTATTCGACAATCAACCAGCTGAGGACAAACCCTTCGCCCTCAATAACAACTAGTTCTTGCCCCGCCGTCAAAATGTCCCGGCCGATGTTCATCAGAAACTCCTTGCTGGCCCATGGGCCCCCCTCCTTACCTTAAGAGAGTCATAGTTACTCCCGCCGTTTACCCGCGCCGCACTGAATTTCGTCAAGTTGGGTCTGGCAACCCGCTAACCCGGCCGGCCGGGCCTGACAACGCTCTAGAAACCCGGAACAGGCAGTTTCGTGAACCAACCGCGCACGCTCCTGACAATGCGTTAGCCAACCCTGCTCGGGCAAATCGTTAATCAAGCCCAACCCTGAAACTGCGTTAACCAACCCGGGCATGGCAATTCATTAACCAACCCGGCTCGGACAAATGGTTAACCAAGCCCAACCCTGACAATTCGGTAACCAACCCGGCTCGGGCAAATGGTTGATCAAGCCGGCCGGGCAAATCGGTAACCGGCCCGGCAGCCCCGACCATTCGACAATCAACCAGCTGAGGACAAACCCTTCACCCTCAATAACAACTACGTCTTGCCCCGCCGTCAAAATGTCCCGGCCGATGTTCATCAGAAACTCCTTGCTGGCCCATGGGCCCCCCCTCCTTACCTTAAGAGAGTCATAGTTACTCCCGCCGATTACCCGCGCTGCACTGAATTTCGTCAAGTTGGGTCTGGCAAGGCGCTAACCCGGCCGGCCGGGCCTGACAATGCTCTAGAAACCCGGAACAGGCAGTTTCGTGAACCAACTGCGCACGCTCCTGACAATGTGTTCACCCACCCTGCTCGGGCAAATCGTTAACCAAGCCCAAACCCGACAATTCGGTAACCAACCCAACCATGACAATTCGCTAACCAACCCGGCCCGGGCAAATGGTTAACCAAGCCCAAACCTGACAATTCGCCAACCAACCCGGCCCGGGCAAATGGTTAACCAAGCCGGCCGGGCAAATCGGTAACCGGCCCGGCAGCCCCGACTATTCGACAATCAACCAGCTGAGGACAAACCCTTCGCCCTCAATAACAACTAGTTCTTGCCCCGCCGTCAAAATGTCCCGGCCGATGTTCATCAGAAACTCCTTGCTGGCCCATGGGCCCCCCTCCTTACCTTAAGAGAGTCATAGTTACTCCCGCCGTTTACCCGCGCCGCACTGAATTTCGTCAAGTTGGGTCTGGCAACCTGCTAACCCGGCCGGCCGGGCCTGACAACGCTCTAGAAACCCGGAACAGGCAGTTTCGTGAACCAACCGCGCACGCTCCTGACAATGCGTTCACCCACCCTGCTCGGGCAAATCGTTAACCAAGCCCAACCCTGACAATGCGTTAATCAACCCGGCCATGGCAATTCATTAACCAACCCGGCTCGGGCAAATGGTTAACCAAGCCCAACCCTGACAATTCGGTAACCAACCCGGCTCGGGCAAATGGTTAACCAAGCCGGCCGGGCAAATCGCTAACCGGCCCGGCAGTCCCGACAATTCGACAATCAACCCGCTGAGGACAAACCCTTCGCCCTCAATAACAACTAGTTCTTGCCACGCCGTCAAAATGTCCCGGCCGATGTTCACCAGAAACTCCTTGCTGGCCCATGGGCCCCCCGCCTTAAGTCATAGTTACTCCCGCCGAATACCCGCGCTTCACTGAATTTCGTCAAGCTGGCCCTGTCAAATCCTTAACCCGACCGGACCCTGACAATTCGATAAAAAAAACCAGCTGGCGCAGCCCACCTCTTCCAATACTACGGCGCACGGGGCCCGCGCGGTGGGTGGGTGGGTGGGTGGGTGTGTGGGTGTGTGAGCTTGAACCATGTGTCCGGAGATCGGGTGGTCCAGGGAGTTTTGGTTACCCAGGTGCAATTCGTTAACCAAGTCTGGCTCGGAAGTCCGGATGCGGGTCGGATTTGCCGGCCACTGCCGGCCGGGAGTTCCAGAGCCCCGGCCGCCGGGGTCAAGTTCGGCCGCCCCT
>NW_027277721.1:22500-25227 GCF_030028105.1 Mobula birostris
TGCCGGTATTTAGCCTTAGATGGAGTTTACCACCCGCTTTGGGCTGCATTCACAAGCAACCCGACTCCGAGAAGACTCCGTTCCGACGAGCCAGGGGCCTCTACCGGCCTCACACCGTCCACAGGCTAGGCCTCGATCAGAAGGACTTGGGCCCCCGAGCGTCGTCGGAGAAAGGAGGTCTTCTATACGCCACATTTCCCGCGACCGCCAGGCGGCCGGGGATTCGGCGCTGGGCTCTTCCCTCTTCACTCGCCGTTACTGAGGGAATCCTCGTTAGTTTCTTTTCCTCCGCTTAGTAATATGCTTAAATTCAGCGGGTCGCCACGTCTGATCTGAGGTCGTAGGCAGAAGAGAACCGAGCGCCGGCCGGGCCACGCCAGGGGGGCGCAGGGCAGGCAGGCAGGCAGGCAAGGCAGGCAAGGCAGTGCGCGACGGCCGGCAGCAGGCGGGCGAGAAGGCGGACCGGCCCGGCGCGCGCCAGCTCCCCCGCCGCTGGCGGGTGAGACGGGCGGGTGCCGGGCGGCCGCGCGTCACGCTCGCGCAGGCCGACCGAAGGCTGGCTGTCTGTCTGGCTGGCTGGCTCCCCTTGCACCCCGCGGTGCACGGGCGAGACCCGGGCTCGGCTGAATTCGCTTCCCGAGAGCACCGACGGACGCCGGCGCGGACCGAAGCGAGCGGGCGCAGCGAGTAGGCGGTGCGGGGTGAGCCGAGCGGCGGAAGAGGTGCACACGCCAGGGACGCGCCGCGGCGCGAGGCCGACCCCTCCCGTGCGTGCGAGGCACGGCAGAGGCGCGGCCCTCTTTCCCTGTCGAGCTCGCCGGGAGCGGGGTTGCTCACCCCGTCCCGTCGACCCTCTCTCGCTCTCCATCTCTCCTTCGCCTCCTAACCTCCTCGATCGCCTCGCCACTCGGTCTCGCGGCGGCGCACAGAGGCTCAACGCTGGCAACACACCACACGGCAACGCCTCGGCGAGGCAGGCGACAGTCCCGAGCAAGGCGGCGGTCAGAAGCGACGACGAACTCGCGGCCCTCGCGGCGGAGGGGCGCGGCGCTACCGCAGTGACGGCCGTGCAGGGGAAAGGCGCCGCCGCACCGCGTCCGCTGGCGGACGGGGCGAGGCCCAGGTGGGCACGGGTCGAGGGCCTCCGAGGTGGCCACGCGGCTCCACTGGGGGGGGGGAGGCAGCCGCGTGGCGCGGAGGGCTCCGGGGTCTGCACTTAGGGGGACATAGAGGGTTCAGGACCCTCTGCGACGCCCCAGCCGCGCGCCCGCCAGCCTGGCGGCAAGCGAGCGCGATTGATCGTACAAGCGACCCTCAGACAGGCGTAGCCCCGGGAAGAACCCGGGGCCGCAAAGTGCGTTCAAAGTGTCGATGATCAATGTGTCCTGCAATTCACATTAATTCTCGCAGCTAGCTGCGTTCTTCATCGACGCACGAGCCGAGTGATCCACCGCTAAGAGTTGTCTAAGAGGTTTTCTTTCGGCTTTGTGCCGCCTCGCCGGACTCAGGCCTCCCGTCGCTCCTGCCATGCCGACGCTCCGCCGACGACCAAGCTGCTCCTCCTCCTCCTCTCCTGGGCAAGAGCGAGACAGCAGGGAAGGCGGACGGCGCGCGTGTGGCAGGAGACGGAGCGTGAAGCAAGAGAGCCGGCTGGACCAGCAGGCAGCCCAGGACCGCCCAACACCCCACCTCCACGCGGAGAGAGGAGCACCAGCGAGCGACGGCCCTGTCGCGCTCTCGCGCTTACATTCGTCAGACTGATCACGGTTTGAAGGAAAACATCAGGGCGTTCGCGATCCGCCGCCGCCGGGCCAAAGGCCTGCACCCGGGGCGCGCCAGACGAGCGGAGGCAGGATCTCCACCGCCGCCGCCTCCCAACCAACCGAACCGTGTCGGGCTTGCCGAGCCGCGCCCTACGGCCGTCCCCTCCCGGAGCGGGACGGCGACCTGGGCAGAGAGGCGCTGGCGGACCAAGCTTCATTCGCTGGGAGACCGCTAGCTCGACCAGACACCGACACGAACGGAGCCGGAGTGCGACGCTCGCGACTCTTTAAACCACCGCCGTGCCCAACGGCTCGCGGGAACCGAAGGGGAGACGTCTAGGATACCCTGCTCGGGGGCGAAGGGAGTTTAGGTATAGGCGACCAGAAGTGTCCCGCACGGGGTGAAGAGACCGGCCCTGCACACCGGCCCGACTCCCCGACGGAGGCACAGTGGCCGTCGACCCAGGTCCCGTGGCGACGAGCCGCCCGACGGCGCCCGAACCCGCAGCCGCTCCCTTTCCTGTTTTCGACTGCGGTCGGTCGTGCCGCCGGGGCGGTGGTCCGAAATGACGCGTCCGGCCTCCGAGCAGAGGCGCGCGCCTGCAGCGCGTCGGCGGCCGACGGCTAGACTAGGTCGGTCCGGGCGGTTGCGTCCGCGCGCCGAGGCGGGCGGGGCGGGGCCCGCCGGAGCTAGGCGAGGGGGAGCGGCGCTGCCCCGGCGGGCGGGAGAGACGTGCGGCCCCCTCGGCACCGCCCCGCCTCCCCGCACTCGCGCGAGAACTCGCTCCGCTCCTCCGCCCCGTAGTTCCGGTCGGTCCGCCGCCCGCCGTCGCCCCGCGCGCGCGGCCGTCCTACCCGGCGGTCGGCCTTGCCCGCCGCGGCCGTCGCCGCCTGCCGCGCGCGCGCCTCCGGAATCGGCGGCCCGCCACGAGACCCCGCCCGCTGGGCGGGGACGCGAGATGCG
>NW_027277722.1:0-25215 GCF_030028105.1 Mobula birostris
TCCATCCTCCGAGACCCTCACTAAACACCAGACACTCCCCTCACCTCAGACTCACTGCCCCCCCCCGAGACCCTCACTAAACACCGGACACTCCCTCACCTCAGACTCTCTCCTCTCCCCCGAGACCGTCACTAAACACCGGGACACTCCCCTCCCCTCAGACGCTCTCCCTCCCCCGAGACCCTCACTAAACACCGGACACTCCCTCCCCCTCAGACTCTCTCCCCTCCCCCGGGACCCTCACTAAATACGGACACTCCCTCACCTCAGAATCTCTCCCTCCCCCGAGACCCTCACTAAACACCGGACACTCCCTCAGCTCAGACTCTCTCCCTCCCCGAGACCCCTCACTAAGCACCAGACTCTCCCTCACCTCAGACTCTCTCCCTCCCCCGAGACCCCTCACTAAATACCGGACACTCCCTCCCCTCAGACGCTCTCCCTCCCCTGAGACCCTCACTACACACCGGACACTCCCTCACAGACTCTCTCCCTCCCCCGAGACCCTCACTACACACCGGACACTCCCTCCCCTCAGACTCTCTCCCTCCCCGGGACCCTCACTAAACACCGGACACTCCCTCACCTCAGACTCTCTCCCTCCCCCGAGACCCCTCACTAAACACCGGACACTCCCTCACCTCAGACTCTCTCCCTCTCCCGAGACCCTCACTACACACCGGACACTCCCTCACCCTCAGACTCTCTCCCTCCCCCGGACCCTCACTAAACACCGGGACACCCCCTCACCTCAGACTCTCTCCCTCCCCCGAGACCCTCACTAAACACTGGACACTCCCTCACCTGAGACTCTCTCCCTCCCCCGAGACCCTCACTAAACACCGGACACTCCCTCACCTCAGACTCTCTCCCTCCCCCGAGACCCTCACTACACACCAGACACTCCCCTCACCTCAGACTCACTGCCCCCCCCCCGAGACCCTCACTAAACACCGGACACTCCCTCACCTCAGACTCTCTCCCTCCCCCGAGACCCTGACTAAAACACCGGACACTCCCTCACCTCAGACTCTCTCCCTCCCCCGAGACCCTCATTAAACACCAGACACTCCCTCACCTCAGGCTCTCTCCCTCCCCCGAGACCCCTCACTAAACACCAGACACTCCCTCACCTCAGACTCTCTCCCTCCCCCCGAGACCCTCACTAAAACAGCAGACACTCCCTCACCTCAGTCTCTGTCCCTCCCCTGAGACTCTCACTAAACACCAGACACTCCCTCACCTCAGACTCTCTCCCTCCCCCGAGACCCTCACTAAACACCGGACACTCCCTCACCTCAGACTCTCTCCCTCCCCCGGGCCCCTCACTAAACACCGGACACTCCCTCACCTCAGACTCTCTCCCTCCCCCGAGACCACTCACTACACACCCAGACACTCCCTCACCTCAGACTCTCTCCCTCCCCCGAGACCCTCACTAAACACCGGACACCCCCTCACCTCAGAATCTCACCCTCCCCAGAGACCCTCACTACACACCGGACACTCCCTCACCTCAGACTCTCTCCCTCCCCCGAGACACTCACTAAACACCAGACACTCCCTCACCTCAGACTCTCTCCCTCCCCCGGGCCCCTCACTAAACACCGGACACTCCCTCACCTCAGACTCTCTCCCTCCCCCCGAGACCCTCACTACACACCGGACACTCCGTCCTCCTCAGACTCTCTCCCTCCCCCGAGACCCCTCACTAAACACCAGACACTCCCCCACCTCAGACTCTCTGCCTCCCCCGGGCCCCTCACTAAACACCGACACTCCCTCACCTCAGACTCTCTCCCTCCCCGAGACCCTCACTACACACCGGACACTCCCTCACCTCAGACTCTCTCCCGTCCCCCGAGACCCTCACTAAACACCGGGACACTCTGTCACCTCAAACTCTCTCCCTGCCCCCGAGACCCTCACTACACACCGGACACTCCCTCACATCAGACTCTCTCCCTCCCCCCAGACCCTCACTAAATACCGGACACTCCCTCACCTCAGACTCTCTCCCCTCCCCCGAGACCCTCACTAAACACCGGACACTCCCTCACCTCAGACTCTCTCCCTCCCCCGAGACGCTCACTACACACCAGACACTCCCTCACCTCAGACTCTCTCCCTCCCCCGAGACCCTCACTAAACACCGGACACTCCCTCACCTCAGACTCTCTCCCTCCCACGAGACCCTCACTAAACACCGGACACTCCCTCCCCTCAGACTCTCTCCATCCTCCGAGACCCTCACTACACACTGGACACTCCCTCACCTCAGACTCACTGCCCCCCCCCGAGACCCTCACTAAACACCGGACACTCACTCACCTCAGACTCTCTCCCTCCCCCGAGACCCTCACTAAACACCGGACACTCCCTCACCTCAGACTCTCTCCCTCCCCCGAGACCCTCACTAAACACCGGACACTCCCTCACCTCAGACTCTCTCCCCTCCCCCGAGACCCTCACTAAACACGGACACTCCCTCACCTCAGACTCTCTCCCTCCCCCGAGACCCTCACCTACACACCAGACACTCCCTCACCTCAGACTCTCTCCCTCCCCCGAGACCCTCACTACACACCGGACACTCCCTCACATCAGACTCTCTCCCTCCCCCCAGGACCCTCACTAAATACCGGACACTCCCTCACCTCAGACTCTCTCCCCTCCCCCGAGACCCTTCACTAAACACCGGACACTCCCTCACCTCAGACTCTCTCCCTCCCCCGAGACGCTCACTACACACCCAGACACTCCTCACCTCAGACTCTCTCCCTCCCCCGAGACCCTCACTAAACACCGGGACACTCCCTCACCTCAGACTCTCTCCCTCCCCCGAGACCCTCACTAAACACCGGACACTCCCTCCGCTCAGACTCTCTCCATCCTCCCGAGACCCTCACTACACACCGGACACTCCCTCACCTCAGACTCACTGCCCCCCCCCGAGACCCTCACTAAACACCGGACACTCACTCACCTCAGACTCTCTCCATCCTCCGAGACCCTCACTACACACCAGACACTCCCCCACCTCAGACTCACTGCCCCCCCCCCGAGACCCTCACTAAACACCGGACACTCCCTCACCTCAGACTCTCTCCCTCCCCCGAGACCCTGACGAAACACCGGACACTCCCTCACCTCAGACTCTCTCCCTCCCCCGAGACCCTCATTAAACACCAGACACTCCCTCACCTCAGGCTCTCTCCCTCCCCCGAGACCCTCACTAAACACCAGACACTCCCTCACCTCAGACTCTCTCCCTCCCCCCGAGACCCTCACTAAACAGCAGACACTCCCTCACCTCAGTCTCTGTCCCTCCCCTGAGACCCTCACTAAACACCAGACACTCCCTCACCTCAGACTCTCTCCCTCCCCCGAGACCCTCACTACACACCAGACACTCCCTCACCTCAGACTCTCTCCCTCCCCCGAGACCCTCACTAAACACCGGACACTCCCTCACCTCAGACTCTCTCCCTCCCCCGAGACCCTCACTAAACACTGGACACTCCCTCCCCTCAGACTCTCTCCATCCTCCGAGACCCTCACTAAACACCAGACACTCCCTCACCTCAGACTCACTGCCCCCCCCCGAGACCCTCACTAAACACCGGACACTCCCTCACCTCAGACTCTCTCCCTCCCCCGAGACCGTCACTAAACACCGGACACTCCCTCCCCTCAGACGCTCTCCCTCCCCCGAGACCCTCACTAAACACCGGACACTCCCTCCCCTCAGACTCTCTCCCTCCCCCGGGACCCTCACTAAATACCGGACACTCCCTCACCTCAGAATCTCTCCCTCCCCCCGAGACCCTCACTAAACACCGGACACTCCCTCACCTCAGACTCTCTCCCTCCCCGAGACCCTCACTAAACACCAGACTCTCCCTCACCTCAGACTCTCTCCCTCCCCCGAGACCCTCACTAAATACCGGACACTCCCTCCCCTCAGACGCTCTCCCTCCCCTGAGACCCTCACTACACACCGGACACTCCCTCACAGACTCTCTCCCTCCCCCGAGACCCTCACTACACACCGGACACTCCCTCCCCTCAGACTCTCTCCCTCCCCCGGGACCCTCACTAAACACCGGACACTCCCTCACCTCAGACTCTCTCCCTCCCCCGAGACCCTCACTAAACACCGGACACTCCCTCACCTCAGACTCTCTCCCTCTCCCGGGCCCCTCACTAAACACCGGACACTCCCTCACCTCAGACTCTCTCCCTCCCCCGAGACCCTCACTACACACCAGACACTCCCTCACCTCAGACTCACTGCCCCCCCCCCCGAGACCCTCACTAAACACCGGACACTCCCTCACCTCAGACTCTCTCCCTCCCCCGAGACCCTGACTAAACACCGGACACTCCCTCACCTCAGACTCTCTCCCTCCCCCGAGACCCTCATTAAACACCAGACACTCCCTCACCTCAGGCTCTCTCCCTCCCCCGAGACCCTCACTAAACACCAGACACTCCCTCACCTCAGACTCTCTCCCTCCCCCCGAGACCCTCACTAAACAGCAGACACTCCCTCACCTCAGTCTCTGTCCCTCCCCTGAGACTCTCACTAAACACCAGACACTCCCTCACCTCAGACTCTCTCCCTCCCCCGAGACCCTCACTAAATACCGGACACTCCCTCCCCTCAGACGCTCTCCCTCCCCTGAGACCCTCACTACACACCGGACACTCCCTCACAGACTCTCTCCCTCCCCCGAGACCCTCACTACACACCGGACACTCCCTCCCCTCAGACTCTCTCCCTCCCCCGGGACCCTCACTAAACACCGGACACTCCCTCACCTCAGACTCTCTCCCTCCCCCGAGACCCTCACTAAACACCGGACACTCCCTCACCACAGACTCTCTCCCTCCCCAAGGACCCTCACTAAACACCGGACACCCCCTCACCTCAGAATCTCTCCCTCCCCAGAGACCCTCACTACACACCGGACACTCCCTCACCTCAGACTCTCTCCCTCCCCCGAGACCCTCACTAAACACCGGACACTCCCTCACCTCAGACTCTCTCCCTCCCCCGGGCCCCTCACTAAACACCGGACACTCCCTCACCTCAGACTCTCTCCCTCCCCCGAGACCCTCACTACACACCAGACACTCCCTCACCTCAGACTCACTGCCCCCCCCCCGAGACCCTCACTAAACACCGGACACTCCCTCACCTCAGACTCTCTCCCTCCCCCGAGACCCTGACTAAACACCGGACACGCCCTCACCTCAGACTCTCTCCCTCCCCCGAGACCCTCATTAAACACCAGACACTCCCTCACCTCAGGCTCTCTCCCTCCCCCGAGACCCTCACTAAACACCAGACACTCCCTCACCTCAGACTCTCTCCCTCCCCCCGAGACCCTCACTAAACAGCAGACACTCCCTCACCTCAGTCTCTGTCCCTCCCCTGAGACTCTCACTAAACACCAGACACTCCCTCACCTCAGACTCTCTCCCTCCCCCGAGACCCTCACTACACACCGGAGAACGCCCTCACCTCAGACTCTCTCCCTCCCCCGAGACCCTCACTAAACACCAGACACTCCCTCACCTCAGACTCTCTCCCTCCCCCGAGACCCTCACTACACACCAGACACTCCCTCACATCAGACTCTCTCCCTCCCCCGACACCCTCACTAAACACTGGACACTCCATCACCTCAGACTCTCTCCATCCCCCGAGACCCTCACTAAACACCGGACACTCCCTCCCCTCAGACTCTCTCCCTCCCCCCAGACTCTCTCCCTCCCCCGGGACCCTCACTAAACACCGGACACTCCCGCACCATAGACTCTCTCCCTCCCCCAAGACCCTCAATAAACACCGGACACTCTCTCACCCCGAGACCCTCACAACACACCGGACACTCCCTCACCTCAGAATCTCTCCCTCCCCCGAGACCCTCACTAAACACCGGACACTCCCTCACCTCAGACTCTCTCCCTCCCCCCGAGACCCTCACTAAACACCGGACACTCCCTCACCTCAGACTCTCTCCCTCCCCCCCGAGACCCTCACAACACACCGGTCACTCCCTCCCCTCAGACTCTCTCCCTCCCCCGGGACCCTCACTAAACACCGGACACCCCCTCCCCTCAGACTCTCTCCCTCCCCCGAGACCTTCACTAAACACCGGACACTCTCTCCCCTCCGACTCTCTCCCTCCCCAGAGACCCTCACTAAACACCGGACACTCCCTCAACTCAGACTCTCTCCCTCCCCGGGACCCTCACTAAACACCGGACACCCCCTCACCTCATATTCTCTACATCCCCAGAGACCCTCACTACACACCGGACACCCCCTCACCTCAGACTCTCTCCTCCCCCGGGCCCCTCACTAAACACCGGACACTCCCTCACCTCAGACTCTCTCCCTCCCCCGAGACCCTCACTAAACACCGGACACTCCCTCACTTCAGACTCTCTCCCTCCCCCGAGACCCTCAGTAAACACCGGACACTCCCTCACCTCAGACTCTCTCCCTCCCCCGAGACCCTCACGAAACACCGGACACTCCCTCACCTCAGACTCTCTCCCTCCCCGAGACCCTCACTAAACACCAGACACTCCCTCACCTCAGACTCTCTCCCTCCCCCGAGACCCTCACTAAATACCGGACACTCCCTCCCCTCAGACGCTCTCCCTCCCCCCGAGACCCTCACTACCCACCGGACACTCCCTCACCTCAGACTCTCTCCCTCCCCCGAGACCCTCACTACACACCGGACACTCCCTCACCTCAGACTCTCTCCCTCCCCCGAGACCGTCACTAAACACCGGACACTCCCTCCCCTCAGACGCTCTCCCTCCCCCGAGACCCTCACTAAACACCGGACACTCCCTCCCCTCAGACTCTCTCCCTCCCCCCGGGACCCTCACTAAACACCGGATACTCCCTCACCTCAGACTCTCTCCCTCCCCCCGAGACCCTCACTAAACACCGGACACTCCCTCACCTCAGACTCTCTCCCTCCCCGAGACCCTCACTAAACACCAGACTCTCCCTCACCTCAGACTCTCTCCCTCCCCCGAGACCCTCACTAAATACCGGACACTCCCTCCCCTCAGACGCTCTCCCTCCCCTGAGACCCTCACTACACACCGGACACTCCCTCACAGACTCTCTCCCTCCCCCGAGACCCTCACTAAATACCGGACACTCCCTCCCTCAGACGCTCTCCCTCCCCCGAGACCCTCACTACACACCGGACACTCCCTCACCTCAGACTCTCTCCCTCCCCCGAGACCGTCACTAAACACCGGACACTCCCTCCCCTCAGACGCTCTCCCTCCCCCGAGACCCTCACTAAACACCGGACACTCCCTCCCCTCAGACTCTCTCCCTCCCCCGGGACCCTCACTAAACACCGGACACTCCCTCACCTCAGACTCTCTCCCTCCCCCCGAGACCCTCACTAAACACCGGACACTCCCTCACCTCAGACTCTCTCCCTCCCCGAGACCCTCACTAAACACCAGACTCTCCCTCACCTCAGACTCTCTCCCTCCCCCGAGACCCTCACTAAATACCGGACACTCTCCCTCCCCTCAGACGCTCTCCCTCCCCTGAGACCCTCACTACACACCGGACACTCCCTCACAGACTCTCTCCCTCCCCCGAGACCCTCACTACACACCGGACACTCCCTCACCTCAGACTCTCTCCCTCCCCCGAGACCCTCACTAAACACTGGACACTCCCTCCCCTCAGACGCTCTCCCTCCCCCGAGACCCTCACTAAACACCGGACACTCCCTCCCCTCAGACTCTCTCCCTCCCCCGGGACCCTCACTAAACACCGGACACTCCCTCACCTCAGACTCTCTCCCTCCCCCGAGACCCTCACTAAACACCGGACACTCCCTCACCACAGACTCTCTCCCTCCCCAGGGACCCTCACTAAACACCGGACACCCCCTCCCATCAGACTCTCTCCCTCCCCCGAGACCCTCAGTACACACCGGACATGCCCTCACCTCAGACTCTCTCCCTCCCCCGAGACCTTCACTAAACACCGGACACCCCCTCACCTCAGAATCTCTCCCTCCCCCGGGACCCTCACTAAACACCGGACACTCCCTCACCTCAGACTCTCTCCCTCCCCCGAGACCCTCACTAAACACCAGACACTCCCTCACCTCAGACTCTCTCCCTCCCCAGGGACCCTCACTAAACACCGGAAAACCCCTCCCCTCTCTCCCTCCCCCGAGACCCTCAGTACACACCGGACATGCCCTCACCTCAGACTCTCTCCCTCCCCCGAGACCCTCACTACACACCGGACACTCCCTCACCTCAGACTCACTGCACCCCCCCCGAGACCCTCACTAAACACCGGACACTCACTCACCTCAGACTCTCTCCCTCCCCGAGACCCTCACTAAACACCGGACACTCCCTCACCTCAGACTCTCACCTCCCCCGAGACCCTCACTACACACCAGACACTCCCTCACCTCAGACTCTCTCCCTCCCCCGAGACCGTCACTAAACACCGGACACTCCCTCCCCTCAGACGCTCTCCCTCCCCCGAGACCCTCACTAAACACCGGACACTCCCTCCCCTCAGACTCTCTCCCTCCCCCGGGACCCTCACTAAACACCGGACACTCCCTCACCTCAGACTCTCTCCCTCCCCCGAGACCCTCACTACACACCAGACACTCCCTCACCTCAGACTCACTGCCCCCCCCCCCGAGACCCTCACTAAACACCGGACACTCCCTCACCTCAGACTCTCTCCCTCCCCCGAGACCCTGACTAAACACCGGACACGCCCTCACCTCAGACTCTCTCCCTCCCCGAGACCCTCATTAAACACCAGACACTCCCTCACCTCAGGCTCTCTCCCTCCCCCGAGACCCTCACTAAACACCAGACACTCCCTCACCTCAGACTCTCTCCCCTCCCCCCGAGACCCTCACTAAACAGCAGACACTCCCTCACCTCAGTCTCTGTCCCTCCCCCTGAGACTCTCACTAAACACCAGACACTCCCTCACCTCAGACTCTCTCCCTCCCCCGAGACCCTCACTACACACCGGAGAACGCCCTCACCTCAGACTCTCTCCCTCCCCCGAGACCCTCACTAAACACCAGACACTCCCTCACCTCAGACTCTCTCCCTCCCCCCGAGACCCTCACTACACACCAGACACTCCCTCACATCAGACTCTCTCCCTCCCCCCGACACCCTCACTAAACACTGGACACTCCATCACCTCAGACTCTCTCCATCCCCCGAGACCCTCACTAAACACCGGACACTCCCTCCCCCTCAGACTCTCTCCCTCCCCCCAGACTCTCTCCCTCCCCCGGGACCCTCACTAAACACCGGACACTCCCGCACCATAGACTCTCTCCCTCCCCCAAGACCCTCAATAAACACCGGACACTCTCTCACCCCCGAGACCCTCACAACACACCGGACACTCCCTCACCTCAGAATCTCTCCCTCCCCCGAGACCCTCACTAAACACCGGACACTCCCTCACCTCAGACTCTCTCCCTCCCCCCGAGACCCTCACTAAACACCGGACACTCCCTCACCTCAGACTCTCTCCCTCCCCCCGAGACCCTCACAACACACCGGTCACTCCCTCCCCTCAGACTCTCTCCCTCCCCCGGGACCCTCACTAAACACCGGACACCCCCTCCCCCTCAGACTCTCTCCCTCCCCCGAGACCTTCACTAAACACCGGACACTCTCTCCCCTCCGACTCTCTCCCTCCCCAGAGACCCTCACTAAACACCGGACACTCCCTCAACTCAGACTCTCTCCCTCCCCCGGGACCCTCACTAAACACCGGACACCCCCCTCACCTCATATTCTCTACATCCCCAGAGACCCTCACTACACACCGGACACCCCCTCACCTCAGACTCTCTCCCTCCCCCGGGCCCCTCACTAAACACCGGACACTCCCTCACCTCAGACTCTCTCCCTCCCCCGAGACCCTCACTAAACACCGGACACTCCCTCACTTCAGACTCTCTCCCTCCCCCGAGACCCTCAGTAAACACCGGACACTCCCTCACCTCAGACTCTCTCCCTCCCCCGAGACCCTCACGAAACACCGGACACTCCCCTCACCTCAGACTCTCTCCCTCCCCGAGACCCTCACTAAACACCAGACACTCCCTCACCTCAGACTCTCTCCCTCCCCCGAGACCCTCACTAAATACCGGACACTCCCTCCCCTCAGACGCTCTCCCTCCCCCGAGACCCTCACTACCCACCGGACACTCCCTCACCTCAGACTCTCTCCCTCCCCCGAGACCCTCACTACACACCGGACACTCCCTCACCTCAGACTCTCTCCCTCCCCCGAGACCGTCACTAAACACCGGACACTCCCTCCCCTCAGACGCTCTCCCCTCCCCCGAGACCCTCACTAAACACCGGACACTCCCTCCCCTCAGACTCTCTCCCTCCCCCGGGACCCTCACTAAACACCGGATACTCCCTCACCTCAGACTCTCTCCCTCCCCCCGAGACCCTCACTAAACACCGGACACTCCCTCACCTCAGACTCTCTCCCTCCCCGAGACCCCTCACTAAACACCAGACTCTCCCTCACCTCAGACTCTCTCCCTCCCCCGAGACCCTCACTAAATACCGGACACTCCCTCCCCTCAGACGCTCTCCCTCCCCTGAGACCCTCACTACACACCGGACACTCCCTCACAGACTCTCTCCCTCCCCCGAGACCCTCACTAAATACCGGACACTCCCTCCCCTCAGACGCTCTCCCTCCCCCGAGACCCTCACTACACACCGGACACTCCCTCACCTCAGACTCTCTCCCTCCCCCGAGACCGTCACTAAACACCGGACACTCCCTCCCCTCAGACGCTCTCCCTCCCCCGAGACCCTCACTAAACACCGGACACTCCCTCCCCTCAGACTCTCTCCCTCCCCCGGGACCCTCACTAAACACCGGACACTCCCTCACCTCAGACTCTCTCCCTCCCCCCGAGACCCTCACTAAACACCGGACACTCCCTCACCTCAGACTCTCTCCCTCCCCGAGACCCTCACTAAACACCAGACTCTCCCTCACCTCAGACTCTCTCCCTCCCCCGAGACCCTCACTAAATACCGGACACTCCCTCCCCTCAGACGCTCTCCCTCCCCTGAGACCCTCACTACACACCGGACACTCCCTCACAGACTCTCTCCCTCCCCCGAGACCCTCACTACACACCGGACACTCCCTCACCTCAGACTCTCTCCCTCCCCCGAGACCCTCACTAAACACTGGACACTCCCTCCCCTCAGACGCTCTCCCTCCCCCGAGACCCTCACTAAACACCGGACACTCCCTCCCCTCAGACTCTCTCCCTCCCCCGGGACCCTCACTAAACACCGGACACTCCCTCACCTCAGACTCTCTCCCTCCCCCGAGACCCTCACTAAACACCGGACACTCCCTCACCACAGACTCTCTCCCTCCCCAGGGACCCTCACTAAACACCGGACACCCCCTCCCATCAGACTCTCTCCCTCCCCCGAGACCCTCAGTACACACCGGACATGCCCTCACCTCAGACTCTCTCCCTCCCCCGAGACCTTCACTAAACACCGGACACCCCCTCACCTCAGAATCTCTCCCTCCCCCGGGACCCTCACTAAACACCGGACACTCCCTCACCTCAGACTCTCTCCCTCCCCCGAGACCCTCACTAAACACCAGACACTCCCTCACCTCAGACTCTCTCCCTCCCCAGGGACCCTCACTAAACACCGGAAAACCCCTCCCCTCAGACTCTCTCCCTCCCCCGAGACCCTCAGTACACACCGGACATGCCCTCACCTCAGACTCTCTCCCTCCCCCGAGACCCTCACTACACACCGGACACTCCCTCACCTCAGACTCACTGCACCCCCCCCGAGACCCTCACTAAACACCGGACACTCACTCACCTCAGACTCTCTCCCTCCCCCGAGACCCTCACTAAACACCGGACACTCCCTCACCTCAGACTCTCACCCTCCCCCGAGACCCTCACTACACACCAGACACTCCCTCACCTCAGACTCTCTCCCTCCCCCGAGACCGTCACTAAACACCGGACACTCCCTCCCCTCAGACGCTCTCCCTCCCCCGAGACCCTCACTAAACACCGGACACTCCCTCCCCTCAGACTCTCTCCCTCCCCCGGGACCCTCACTAAACACCGGACACTCCCTCACCTCAGAATCTCTCCCTCCCCCCGAGACCCTCACTAAACACCGGACACTCCCTCATCTCAGACTCTCTCCCTCCCCGAGACCCTCACTAAACACCAGACTCTCCCTCACCTCAGACTCTCTCCCTCCCCCGAGACCCTCACTAAATACCGGACACTCCCTCCCCTCAGACGCTCTCCCTCCCCTGAGACCCTCACTACACACCGGACACTCCCTCACAGACTCTCTCCCTCCCCCGAGACCCTCACTACACACCGGACACTCCCTCCCCTCAGACTCTCTCCCTCCCCCGAGACCCTCACTAAACACCAGACACTCCCTCACCTCAGACTCTCTCCCTCCCCCGAGACCGTCACTAAACACCGGACACTCCCTCCCCTCAGACGCTCTCCCTCCCCCGAGACCCTCACTAAACACCGGACACTCCCTCCCCTCAGACTCTCTCCCTCCCCCGGGACCCTCACTAAACACCGGACACTCCCTCACCTCAGAATCTCTCCCTCCCCCCGAGACCCTCACTAAACACCGGACACTCCCTCACCTCAGACTCTCTCCCTCCCCGAGACCCTCACTAAACACCAGACTCTCCCTCACCTCAGACTCTCTCCCTCCCCCGAGACCCTCACTAAATACCGGACACTCCCTCCCCTCAGACGCTCTCCCTCCCCTGAGACCCTCACTACACACCGGACACTCCCTCACAGACTCTCTCCCTCCCCCGAGACCCTCACTACACACCGGACACTCCCTCCCCTCAGACTCTCTCCCTCCCCCGGGGCCCTCACTAAACACCGGACACTTCCTCACCTCAGACTCTCTCCCTCCCCCGAGACCCTCACTAAACACCGGACACTCCCTCACCTCAGACTCTCTCCCTCCCCCGGGCCCCTCACTAAACACCGGACACTCCCTCCCCTCAGACTCTCTCCCTCCCCCGAGACCCTCACTACACACCGGACACTCCCTCACCTCAGACTCTCTCCCTCCCCCGAGACCCTCACTAAACACCGGACACTCCCTCACCTCAGACTCTCTCCCTCCCCCGAGACCCTCACTAAACACTGGACAATCCCTCCCCTCAGACTCTCTCCATCCTCCGAGACCCTCACTACACACCAGACACTCCCCCACCTCAGACTCACTGCCCCCCCCCGAGACCCTCACTAAACACCGGACACTCCCTCACCTCAGACTCTCTCCCTCCCCCGAGACCCTCACTAAACACCGGACACTCCCTCACCTCAGACTCTCTCCCCTCCCCCGAGACCCTCACTAAACACCGGACACTCCCTCACCTCAGACTCTCTCCCTCCCCCCGAGACCCTCACTAAACAGCAGACACTCCCTCACCTCAGTCTCTGTCCCTCCCCTGAGACCCTCACTAAACACCAGACACTCCCTCACCTCAGACTCTCTCCCTCCCCCGAGACCCTCACTACACACCAGACACTCCCTCACCTCAGACTCTCTCCCTCCCCCGAGACACTCACTAAACACCGGACACTCCCTCACCTCAGACTCTCTCCCTCCCCCGAGACCCTCACTAAACACTGGACACTCCCTCCCCTCAGACTCTCTCCATCCTCCGAGACCCTCACTACACACCAGACACTCCCTCACCTCAGACTCACTGCCCCCCCCCGAGACCCTCACTAAACACCGGACACTCCCTCACCTCAGACTCTCTCCCTCCCCCGAGACCGTCACTAAACACCGGACACTCCCTCCCCTCAGACGCTCTCCCTCCCCCGAGACCCTCACTAAACACCGGACACTCCCTCCCCTCAGACTCTCTCCCTCCCCCGGGACCCTCACTAAACACCGGACACTCCCTCACCTCAGAATCTCTCCCTCCCCCCGAGACCCTCACTAAACACCGGACACTCCCTCACCTCAGACTCTCTCCCTCCCCGAGACCCTCACTAAACACCAGACTCTCCCTCACATCAGACTCTCTCCCTCCCCCGAGACCCTCACTAAATACCGGACACTCCCTCCCCTCAGACGCTCTCCCTCTCCTGAGACCCTCACTACACACCGGACACTCCCTCACAGACTCTCTCCCTCCCCCGAGACCCTCACTACACACCGGACACTCCCTCCCCTCAGACTCTCTCCCTCCCCCGGGACCCTCACTAAACACCGGACACTCCCTCACCTCAGACTCTCTCCCTCCCCCGAGACCCTCACTAAACACCGGACACTCCCTCACCACAGACTCTCTCCCTCCCCAAGGACCCTCACTAAACACCGGACACCCCCTCCCCTCAGACTCTCTCCCTCCCCCGAGACCCTCAGTACACACCGGACATGCCCTCACCTCAGACTCTCTCCCTCCCCCGAGACCCTCACTAAACACCGGACACCCCCTCACCTCAGAATCTCTCCCTCCCCAGAGACCCTCACTACACACCGGACACTCCCTCACCTCAGACTCTCTCCCTCCCCCGAGACCCTCACTAAACACCGGACACTCCCTCACCTCAGACTCTCTCCCTCCCCCGGGCCCCTCACTAAACACCGGACACTCCCTCACCTCAGACTCTCTCCCTCCCCCGAGACCCTCACTACACACCAGACACTCCCTCACCTCAGACTCACTGCCCCCCCCCGAGACCCTCACTAAACACCGGACACTCCCTCACCTCAGACTCTCTCCCTCCCCCGAGACCCTGACTAAACACCGGACACTCCCTCACCTCAGACTCTCTCCCTCCCCCGAGACCCTCATTAAACACCAGACACTCCCTCACCTCAGGCTCTCTCCCTCCCCCGAGACCCTCACTAAACACCAGACACTCCCTCACCTCAGACTCTCTCCCTCCCCCCGAGACCCTCACTAAACAGCAGACACTCCCTCACCTCAGTCTCTGTCCCTCCCCTGAGACTCTCACTAAACACCAGACACTCCCTCACCTCAGACTCTCTCCCTCCCCCGAGACCCTCACTACACACCGGAGAACGCCCTCACCTCAGACTCTCTCCCTCCCCCGAGACCCTCACTAAACACCAGACACTCCCTCACCTCAGACTCTCTCCCTCCCCCGAGACCCTCACTACACACCAGACACTCCCTCACATCAGACTCTCTCCCTCCCCCGACACCCTCACTAAACACTGGACACTCCATCACCTCAGACTCTCTCCATCCCCCGAGACCCTCACTAAACACCGGACACTCCCTCCCCTCAGACTCTCTCCCTCCCCCCAGACTCTCTCCCTCCCCCGGGACCCTCACTAAACACCGGACACTCCCGCACCATAGACTCTCTCCCTCCCCCAAGACCCTCAATAAACACCGGACACTCTCTCACCCCGAGACCCTCACAACACACCGGACACTCCCTCACCTCAGAATCTCTCCCTCCCACGAGACCCTCACTAAACACCGGACACTCCCTCACCTCAGACTCTCTCCCTCCCCCCGAGACCCTCACTAAACACCGGACACTCCCTCACCTCAGACTCTCTCCCTCCCCCCGAGACCCTCACAACACACCGGTCACTCCCTCCCCTCAGACTCTCTCCCTCCCCCGGGACCCTCACTAAACACCGGACACCCCCTCCCCTCAGACTCTCTCCCTCCCCCGAGACCTTCACTAAACACCGGACACTCTCTCCCCTCCGACTCTCTCCCTCCCCAGAGACCCTCACTAAACACCGGACACTCCCTCACCTCAGACTCTCTCCCTCCCCCGAGACCCTCACGAAACACCGGACACTCCCTCACCTCAGACTCTATCCCTCCCCGAGACCCTCACTAAACACCAGACACTCCCTCACCTCAGACTCTCTCCCTCCCCCGAGACCCTCACTACACACCGGACACTCCCTCACCTCAGACTCTCTCCCTCCCCCGAGACCGTCACTAAACACCGGACACTCCCTCCCCTCAGACGCTCTCCCTCCCCCGAGACCCTCACTAAACACCGGACACTCCCTCCCCTCAGACTCTCTCCCTCCCCCGGGACCCTCACTAAACACCGGACACTCCCTCACCTCAGACTCTCTCCCTCCCCCCGAGACCCTCACTAAACACCGGACACTCCCTCACCTCAGACTCTCTCCCTCCCCCGAGACCCTCACTAAATACCGGACACTCCCTCCCCTCAGACGCTGTCCCTCCCCAGGGACCCTCACTAAACACCGGACACCCCCTCCCATCAGACTCTCTCCCTCCCCCGAGACCCTCACTCAACACCGGACACTCCCTCACCCCGAGACCCTCACTAAACACCAGACACTCCCTCACCTCAGACTCTCTCCCTCCCCCGAGACCCTCACTAAACACCAGACACTCCCTCACCTCAGACTCTCTCCCTCCCCAGGGACCCTCACTAAACACCGGACACCCCCTCCCCTCAGACTCTCTCCCTCCCCCGAGACCCTCAGTACACACCAGACATGCCCTCACCTCAGACTCCCTCCCTCCCCCGAGACCCTCACTACACACCGGACACTCCCTCACCTCAGACTCACTGCACCCCCCCGAGACCCTCACTAAACACCGGACACTCACTCACCTCAGACTCTCTCCCTCCCCCGAGACCCTCACTAAACACCGGACACTCCCTCACCTCAGACTCTCTCCCTCCCCCGAGACCCTCACTAAACACCGGACACTCCCTCACCTCAGACTCTCTCCCTCCCCCGAGACCCTCACTAAACACCGGACACTCCCTCACCTCAGACTCTCTCCCTCCCCCGAGACCCTCACTAAACACTGGACACTCCCTGCCCTCAGACTCTCTCCATCCTCCGAGACCCTCACTACACACCAGACACTCCCTCACCTCAGACTCACTGCCCCCCCCCCCGAGACCCTCACTAAACACCGGACACTCCCTCACCTCAGACTCTCTCCCTCCCCCGAGACCGTCACTAAACACCGGACACTCCCTCCCCTCAGACGCTCTCCCTCCCCCAAGACCCTCACTAAACACCGGACACTCCCTCCCCTCAGACTCTCTCCCTCCCCCGGGACCCTCACTAAACACCGGACACTCCCTCACCTCAGAATCTCTCCCTCCCCCCGAGACCCTCACTAAACACCGGACACTCCCTCACCTCAGACTCTCTCCCTCCCCGAGACCCTCACTAAACACCAGGCTCTCCCTCACCTCAGACTCTCTCCCTCCCCCGAGACCCTCACTAAATACCGGACACTCCCTCCCCTCAGACGCTCTCCCTCCCCTGAGACCCTCACTACACACCGGACACTCCCTCACAGACTCTCTCCCTCCCCCGAGACCCTCACTACACACCGGACACTCCCTCCCCTCAGACTCTCTCCCTCCCCCGGGACCCTCACTAAACACCGGACACTCCCTCACCTCAGACTCTCTCCCTCCCCCGAGACCCTCACTAAACACCGGACACTCCCTCACCTCAGACTCTCTCCCTCCCCCGGGCCCCTCACTAAACACCGGACACTCCCTCACCTCAGACTCTCTCCCTCCCCCGAGACCCTCACTACACACCGGACACTCCGTCTCCTCAGACTCTCTCCCTCCCCCGAGACCCTCACTACACACCAGACACTCCCTCACCTCAGACTCTCTCCCTCCCCCGAGACCCTCACTAAACACCAGACACTCCCTCACCTCAGACTCTCTCCCTCCCCCGAGACCCTCAGTAAACACTGGACACTCCCTCCCCTCAGACTCTCTCCATCCTCCGAGACCCTCACTACACACCAGACACTCCCCCACCTCAGACTCACTGCCCCCCCCCGAGACCCTCACTAAACACCGGACACTCCCTCACCTCAGACTCTCTCCCTCCCCGAGACCCTGACGAAACACCGGACACTCCCTCACCTCAGGCTCTCTCCCTCCCCCGAGACCCTCACTAAACACCAGACACTCCCTCACCTCAGACTCTCTCCCTCCCCCCGAGACCCTCACTAAACAGCAGACACTACCTCACCTCAGTCTCTGTCCCTCCCCTGAGACCCTCACTAAACACCAGACACTCCCTCACCTCAGACTCTCTCCCTCCCCCGAGACCCTCAATACACACCGGAGAACGCCCTCACCTCAGACTCTCTCCCTCCCCCGAGACCCTCACTAAACACCAGACACTCCCTCACCTCAGACCCTCTCCCTCCCCCGAGACCCTCACTACACACCAGACACTCCCTCACATCAGACTCTCTCCCTCCCCCGACACCCTCACTAAACACTGGACACTCCATCACCTCAGACTCTCTCCATCCCCCGAGACCCTCACTAAACACCGGACACTCCCTCCCCTCAGACTCTCTCCCTCCCCCCAGACTCTCTCCCTCCCTCGGGACCCTCACTAAACACCGGGCACTCCCGCACCTCAGACTCTCTCCCTCCCCCGAGACCCTCAATAAACACCGGACACTCTCTCACCCCGAGACCCTCACAACACACCGGACACTCCCTCACCTCAGAATCTCTCCCTCCCCCGAGACCCTCACTAAACACCAGACACTCCCTCACCTCAGACTCTCTCCCTCCCCCCGAGACCCTCACTAAACACCGGACACTCCCTCACCTCAGACTCTCTCCCTCCCCCGAGACCCTCACAACACACCGGACACTCCCTCCCCTCAGACTCTCTCCCTCCCCCGGGACCCTCACTAAACACCGGACACCCCCTCCCCTCAGACTCTCTCCCTCCCCCGAGACCTTCACTAAACACCGGACACTCTCTCCCCTCCGACTCTCTCCCTCCCCAGAGACCCTCACTAAATACCGGACACTCCCTCCCCTCAGACGCTCTCCCTCCCCCGAGACCCTCACTACACACCGGACACTCCCTCACCTCAGACTCTCTCCCTCCCCCGAGACCCTCACTACACACCGGACACTCCCTCACCTCAGACTCTCTCCCTCCCCCGAGACCGTCACTAAACACCGGACACTCCCTCCCCTCAGACGCTCTCCCTCCCCCGAGACCCTCACTAAACACCGGACACTCCCTCACCTCAGACTCTCTCCCTCCCCGAGACCCTCACTACACACCAGACACTCCCTCACCTCAGACTCACTGCCCCCCCCGAGACCCTCACTAAACACCGGACACTCCCTCACCTCAGAATCTCTCCCTCCCCCCGAGACCCTCACTAAACACCGGACACTCCCTCACCTCAGACTCTCTCCCTCCCCGAGACCCTCACTAAACACCAGACTCTCCCTCACCTCAGACTCTCTCCCTCCCCCGAGACCCTCACTAAATACCGGACACTCCCTCCCCTCAGACGCTCTCCCTCCCCTGAGACCCTCACTACACACCGGACACTCCCTCACAGACTCTCTCCCTCCCCCGAGACCCTCACTACACACCGGACACTCCCTCCCCTCAGACTCTCTCCCTCCCCCGGGACCCTCACTAAACACCGGACACTCCCTCACCTCAGACTCTCTCCCTCCCCCGAGACCCTCACTAAACACCGGACACTCCCTCACCACAGACTCTCTCCCTCCCCAAGGACCCTCACTAAACACCGGACACCCCCTCCCCTCAGACTCTCTCCCTCCCCCGAGACCCTCAGTACACACCAGACATGCCCTCACCTCAGACTCTCTCCCTCCCCCGAGACCCTCACTACACACCGGACACCCCCTCACCTCAGACTCTCTCCCTCCCCCGAGACCCTCACTAAACACCGGACACTCCCTCACCTCAGACTCTCTCCCTCCCCCGGGCCCCTCACTAAACACCGGACACTCCCTCACCTCAGACTCTCTCCCTCCCCCGAGACCCTCACTACACACCAGACACTCCCTCACCTCAGACTCACTGCCCCCCCCCCCGAGACCCTCACTAAACACCGGACACTCCCTCACCTCAGACTCTCTCCCTCCCCCGAGACCCTGACTAAACACCGGACACTCCCTCACCTCAGACTCTCTCCCTCCCCCGAGACCCTCATTAAACACCAGACACTCCCTCACCTCAGGCTCTCTCCCTCCCCCGAGACCCTCACTAAACACCAGACACTCCCTCACCTCAGACTCTCTCCCTCCCCCCGAGACCCTCACTAAACACCAGACACTCCCTCACCTCAGACTCTCTCCCTCCCCCGAGACCCTCATTAAACACCAGACACTCCCTCACCTCAGGCTCTCTCCCTCCCCCGAGACCCTCACTAAACACCAGACACTCCCTCACCTCAGTCTCTGTCCCTCCCCTGAGACTCTCACTAAACACCAGACACTCCCTCACCTCAGACTCTCTCCCTCCCCCGAGACCCTCACTACACACCGGAGAACGCCCTCACCTCAGACTCTCTCCCTCCCCCGAGACCCTCACTAAACACCAGACACTCCCTCACCTCAGACTCTCTCCTCCCCCGAGACCCTCACTACACACCAGACACTCCCTCACATCAGACTCTCTCCTCCCCCGACACCCTCACTAAACACTGGACACTCCATCACCTCAGACTCTCTCCATCCCCCGAGACCCTCACTAAACACCGGACACTCCCTCCCCTCAGACTCTCTCCTCCCCCCAGACTCTCTCCCTCCCCCGGGACCCTCACTAAACACCGGACACTCCCGCACCATAGACTCTCTCCCTCCCCCAAGACCCTCAATAAACACCGGACACTCTCTCACCCCGAGACCCTCACAACACACCGGACACTCCCTCACCTCAGAATCTCTCCCTCCCCCGAGACCCTCACTAAACCCCGGACACTCCCTCACCTCAGACTCTCTCCCTCCCCCCGAGACCCTCACTAAACACCGGACACTCCCTCACCTCAGACTCTCTCCCTCCCCCCGAGACCCTCACAACACACCGGTCACTCCCTCCCCTCAGACTCTCTCCCTCCCCCGGGACCCTCACTAAACACCGGACACCCCCTCCCCTCAGACTCTCTCCCTCCCCCGAGACCTTCACTAAACACCGGACACTCTCTCCCCTCCGACTCTCTCCCTCCCCAGAGACCCTCACTAAACACCGGACACTCCCTCACCTCAGACTCTCTCCCTCCCCCGAGACCCTCACGAAACACCGGACACTCCCTCACCTCAGACTCTCTCCCTCCCCGAGACCCTCACTAAACACCAGACACTCCCTCACCTCAGACTCTCTCCCTCCCCCGAGACCCTCACTAAATACCGGACACTCCCTCCCCTCAGACGCTCTCCCTCCCCCGAGACCCTCACTACACACCGGACACTCCCTCACCTCAGACTCTCTCCCTCCCCCGAGACCCTCACTACACACCGGACACTCCCTCACCTCAGACTCTCTCCCTCCCCCGAGACCGTCACTAAACACAGGACACTCCCTCCCCTCAGACGCTCTCCCTCCCCCGAGACCCTCACTAAACACCGGACACTCCCTCCCCTCAGACTCTCTCCCTCCCCCGAGACCCTGACTAAACACCGGACACTCCCTCACCTCAGACTCTCTCCCTCCCCCGAGACCCTCATTAAACACCAGACACTCCCTCACCTCAGGCTCTCTCCCTCCCCCGAGACCCTCACTAAACACCAGACACTCCCTCACCTCAGACTCTCTCCCTCCCCCCGAGACCCTCACTAAACAGCAGACACTCCCTCACCTCAGTCTCTGTCCCTCCCCTGAGACTCTCACTAAACACCAGACACTCCCTCACCTCAGACTCTCTCCCTCCCCCGAGACCCTCACTACACACCGGAGAACGCCCTCACCTCAGACTCTCTCCCTCCCCCGAGACCCTCACTAAACACCAGACACTCCCTCACCTCAGACTCTCTCCCTCCCCCGAGACCCTCACTACACACCAGACACTCCCTCACATCAGACTCTCTCCCTCCCCCGACACCCTCACTAAACACTGGACACTCCATCACCTCAGACTCTCTCCATCCCCCGAGACCCTCACTAAACACCGGACACTCCCTCCCCTCAGACTCTCTCCCTCCCCCCAGACTCTCTCCCTCCCCCGGGACCCTCACTAAACACCGGACACTCCCGCACCATAGACTCTCTCCCTCCCCCAAGACCCTCAATAAACACCGGACACTCTCTCACCCCGAGACCCTCACAACACACCGGACACTCCCTCACCTCAGAATCTCTCCCTCCCCCGAGACCCTCACTAAACCCCGGACACTCCCTCACCTCGGACTCTCTCCCTCCCCCCGAGACCCTCACTAAACACCGGACACTCCCTCACCTCAGACTCTCTCCCTCCCCCCGAGACCCTCACAACACACCGGTCACTCCCTCCCCTCAGACTCTCTCCCTCCCCCGGGACCCTCACTAAACACCGGACACCCTCTCCCTCAGACTCTCTCCCTCCCCCGAGACCTTCACTAAACACCGGACACTCTCTCCCCTCCGACTCTCTCCCTCCCCAGAGACCCTCACTAAACACCGGACACTCCCTCACCTCAGACTCTCTCCCTCCCCCGAGACCCTCACGAAACACCGGACACTCCCTCACCTCAGACTCTCTCCCTCCCCGAGACCCTCACTAAACACCAGACACTCCCTCACCTCAGACTCTCTCCCTCCCCCGAGACCCTCACTAAATACCGGACACTCCCTCCCCTCAGACGCTCTCCCTCCCCCGAGACCCTCACTACACACCGGACACTCCCTCACCTCAGACTCTCTCCCTCCCCCGAGACCCTCACTACACACCGGACACTCCCTCACCTCAGACTCTCTCCCTCCCCCGAGACCGTCACTAAACACAGGACACTCCCTCCCCTCAGACGCTCTCCCTCCCCCGAGACCCTCACTAAACACCGGACACTCCCTCCCCTCAGACTCTCTCCCTCCCCCGGGACCCTCACTAAACACCGGACACTCCCTCACCTCAGACTCTCTCCCTCCCCCCGAGACCCTCACTAAACACCGGACACTCCCTCACCTCAGACTCTCTCCCTCCCCCGAGACCCTCACTAAATACCGGACACTCCCTCCCCTCAGACGCTCTCCCTCCCCAGGGACCCTCACTAAACACCGGACACCCCCTCCCATCAGACTCTCTCCCTCCCCCGAGACCCTCAGTACACACCGGACATGCCCTCACCTCAGACTCTCTCCCTCCCCCGAGACCCTCACTACACACCGGACACTCCCTCACCTCAGACTCACTGCACCCCCCCGAGACCCTCACTAAACCCCGGACACTCACTCACCTCAGACTCTCTCCCTCCCCCGAGACCCTCACTAAACACCGGACACTCCCTCACCTCAGACTCTCTCCCTCCCCCGAGACCCTCACTAAACACCGGACACTCCCTCACCTCAGACTCTCTCCCTCCCCCGAGACCCTCACTACACACCAGACACTCCCTCACCTCAGACTCTCTCCCTCCCCCGAGACCCTCACTAAACACCGGACACTCCCTCACCTCAGACTCTCTCCCTCCCCCGAGACCCTCACTAAACACCAGACACTCCCTCACCTCAGACTCTCTCCCTCCCCCGAGACCCTCACTACACACCAGACACTCCCTCACATCAGACTCTCTCCCTCCCCCGACACCCTTACTAAACACTGGACACTCCATCACCTCAGACTCTCTCCATCCCCCGAGACCCTCACTAAACACCGGACACTCCCTCCCCTCAGACTCTCTCCCTCCCCCCAGACTCTCTCCCTCCCCCGGGACCCTCACTAAACACCGGACACTCCCGCACCATAGACTCTCTCCCTCCCCCAAGACCCTCAATAAACACCGGACACTCTCTCACCCCGAGACCCTCACAACACACCGGACACTCCCTCACCTCAGAATCTCTCCCTCCCCCGAGACCCTCACTAAACACCGGACACTCCCTCACCTCAGACTCTCTCCCTCCCCCCGAGACCCTCACTAAACACCGGACACTCCCTCACCTCAGACTCTCTCCCTCCCCCGAGACCCTCACAACACACCGGTCACTCCCTCCCCTCAGACTCTCTCCCTCCCCCGGGACCCTCACTAAACACCGGACACCCCCTCCCCTCAGACTCTCTCCCACCCCCGAGACCTTCACTAAACACCGGACACTCTCTCCCCTCCGACTCTCTCCCTCCCCAGAGACCCTCACTAAACACCGGACACTCCCTCACCTCAGACTCTCTCCCTCCCCCGAGACCCTCACGAAACACCGGACACTCCCTCACCTCAGACTCTCTCCCTCCCCGAGACCCTCACTAAACACCAGACACTCCCTCACCTCAGACTCTCTCCCTCCCCCGAGACCCTCACTAAATACCGGACACTCCCTCCCCTCAGACGCTCTCCCTCCCCCGAGACCCTCACTACACACCGGACACTCCCTCACCTCAGACTCTCTCCCTCCCCCGAGACCCTCACTACACACCGGACACTCCCTCACCTCAGACTCTCTCCCTCCCCCGAGACCGTCACTAAACACCGGACACTCCCTCCCCTCAGACGCTCTCCCTCCCCCGAGACCCTCACTAAACACCGGACACTCCCTCCCCTCAGACTCTCTCCCTCCCCCGGGACCCTCACTAAACACCGGACACTCCCTCACCTCAGACTCTCTCCCTCCCCCCGAGACCCTCACTAAACACCGGACACTCCCTCACCTCAGACTCTCTCCCTCCCCCAAGACCCTCACTAAATACCGGACACTCCCTCCCCTCAGACGCTCTCCCTCCCCAGGGACCCTCACTAAACACCGGACACCCCCTCCCATCAGACTCTCTCCCTCCCCCGAGACCCTCACTAAACACCGGACACTCCCTCACCCCGAGACCCTCACTAAACACCAGACACTCCCTCACCTCAGACTCTCTCCCTCCCCCGAGACCCTCACTAAACACCAGACACTCCCTCACCTCAGACTCTCTCCCTCCCCAGGGACCCTCAGTACACACCGGACATGCCCTCACCTCAGACTCCCTCCCTCCCCCGAGACCCTCACTACACACCGGACACTCCCTCACCTCAGACTCACTGCACCCCCCCGAGACCCTCACTAAACACCGGACACTCACTCACCTCAGACTCTCTCCCTCCCCCGAGACCCTCACTAAACACCGGACAC
>NW_027277723.1:0-25192 GCF_030028105.1 Mobula birostris
TTCAGGGCATGTAATTCAGGGCATGATTTCCTGGGCAGATTATTCAGGGCAGGAATTTTAGGGCATGTGATTCAGGGCATGAGTTTCAGTGCATGAGTTTCAGGGCAGTAGTTTCAGGGTATGTGATTTAGGGCATGAGTTTCAGGGCATGAGATTCAGGGCTTGAGTTTCAGTGCATGAGGTTTAGGGCATGAGTTTCAGGGCAGGAGTTTTAGGGCATGTGATTCAGGGCATGAGTTTGAGTGCATGAGTTTCAGGGCAGGAGTTTCAGGGTATGTGATTTAGGGCATGAGATTCCGGGCATGAGATTCAGGGCTTGAGTTTCAGGGCATGAGTTTCAGGGCATGAGTTTCAGGTCATGAGATTCAGGGCATGAGTTTCGGTGCAGGAACTTGAGGGCATGAGATTCAGGGCATGAGTTTCAGAGCATGAGATTCAGGGCATGAGATTCAGGGCATGATTTTCAGGGCAGGAGATTCAGGGCAGGTGTTTCAGTGCAGGAGTTTCAGGGCATGAGATTCAGGGCATGAGATTCAGGGCATGAGTTTCAGGACAGGAAATTCAGGGCATGAGTTTCAGGGCAGGAGTTTCAGGGCATGTGATTCAGGGCGTGAGTTTCAGGATATGAGATTCATGGCATGAGTTTCAGTGCAGGAGTTTCAGGGCATGAGATTCAGGGCATGAGTTTCAGAGCATGAGATTCAGGGCATGAGATTCAGGGCATGATTTTCAGGGCAGGAGATTCAGGGCAGGTGTTTCAGTGCAGGAGTTTCAGGGCATGAGATTCAGGGCATGAGATTCAGGGCATGAGTTTCAGGACAGGAGATTCAGGGCTTGAGTTTCAGGGCATGAGTTTCAGGGCATGAGATTCAGGGCATGAGATTCAGGACTTCATTTACAGGGCAGGAGATTCAGGGCAGGTGTTTCAGTGCAGGAGTTTCAGGGCACGAGATTCAGTGCATGAGATTCAGGGCATGAGTTTCAGGGCATGAGTTTCAGGGCATGAGTTTCAGGGCAGGAGTTTCAGGGCATGTGATTCAAGGCGTGAGTTTCAGGGCATGAGATTCAGGGCATGAGTTTCAGTGCATGAGTTTGAGGGCAGGAGTTTCAAGGCATGAGATTCAGGGCATGAGTTTCAGTGCATGAGTTTGAGGGCAGGAGTTTCAGGGCATGAGATTAAGGGCATGAGTTTCAGGGCATGAGATTCAGGGCAGGTATTTCAGGGCATGTAATTCAGGGCATGAGTTTCTGGGCAGATGATTCAGGGCATCAGTTTTAGGGCATGTGATTCAGGGCATGAGTTTCAGTGCATGAGTTTAAGGGCAGGAGTTTCAGGGTATGTGATGTAGGGCATGAGTTTCAGGGCATGAGTTTCAGAGCATGAGATTCAGGGCATGAGATTCAGGGCATGAGTTTCAGGACAGGAAATTCAGGGCATGAGTTTCAGGGCAGGAGTTTCAGGGCATGTGATTCAGGGCGTGAGTTTCAGGATATGAGATTCATGGCATGAGTTTCAGTGCAGGAGTTTCAGGGCATGAGATTCAGGGCATGAGTTTCAGAGCATGAGATTCAGGGCATGAGATTCAGGGCATGATTTTCAGGGCAGGAGATTCAGGGCAGGTGTTTCAGTGCAGGAGTTTCAGGGCATGAGATTCAGGGCATGAGATTCAGGGCATGAGTTTCAGGACAGGAGATTCAGGGCTTGAGTTTCAGGGCATGAGTTTCAGGGCATGAGATTCAGGGCATGAGATTCAGGACTTCATTTACAGGGCAGGAGATTCAGGGCAGGTGTTTCAGTGCAGGAGTTTCAGGGCACGAGATTCAGTGCATGAGATTCAGGGCATGAGTTTCAGGGCATGAGTTTCAGGGCATGAGTTTCAGGGCAGGAGTTTCAGGGCATGTGATTCAAGGCGTGAGTTTCAGGGCATGAGATTCAGGGCATGAGTTTCAGTGCATGAGTTTGAGGGCAGGAGTTTCAAGGCATGAGATTCAGGGCATGAGTTTCAGTGCATGAGTTTGAGGGCAGGAGTTTCAGGGCATGAGATTAAGGGCATGAGTTTCAGGGCATGAGATTCAGGGCAGGTATTTCAGGGCATGTAATTCAGGGCATGAGTTTCTGGGCAGATGATTCAGGGCATGAGTTTTAGGGCATGTGATTCAGGGCATGAGTTTCAGTGCATGAGTTTAAGGGCAGGAGTTTCAGGGTATGTGATGTAGGGCATGAGTTTCAGGGCATGTGTTTCAGAGCATGAGATTCAGGGCATGAGATTCAGGGCATGATTTTCAGGGCAGGAGATTCAGGGCAGGTGTTTCAGTGCAGGAGTTTCAGGGCATGAGATTCAGGGCATGAGATTCAGGGCATGAGTTTCAGGACAGGAGATTCAGGGCATGAGTTTCAGGGCATGAGTTTTAGGGCATGAGATTCAGGGCATGAGATTCAGGGCTTCATTTTCAGGGCAGGAGATTCAGGGCAGGTGTTTCAGTGCAGGAGTTTCAGGGCACGAGATTCAGGGCATGAGATTCAGGGCATGAGTTTCAGGGCATGAGTTTCAGGGCAGGAGTTTCAGGGCATGTGATTCAAGGCGTGAGTTTCAGGATATGAGATTCATGGCATGAGTTTCAGTGCAGGTGTTTCAGGGCATGAGATTCAGGGCATGAGTTTCAGTGCATGATTTTGAGGGCAGGAGTTTCTGGGCATGAGATTCAGGGCATGAGTTTCAGTGCATGAGATTCAGGGCAGGTATTTCAGGGCATGTAATTCAGGGCATGAGTTTCTGGGCAGATGATTCAGGGCTTGAGTTTCAGTGCAGGAACTTGAGGGCATGAGATTCAGTGCACGAGTTTCAGGGCATGAGATTCAGGGCTTGAGTTTCAGGGCATGAGGTTCAGGGCATGAGTTTCAGGGCATGAGATTCAGGGCTTGAGTTTCAGTGCAGGAACTTGAGGGCATGAGATTCAGTGCACGAGTTTCAGAGCATGAGATTCAGGGCATGAGATTCAGGTCATGATTTTCAAGGCAGGAGATTCAGGGCAGGTGTTTCAGTGCAGGGGTTTCAGGGCATGAGATTCAGGACATGAGATTCAGGGCATGAGTTTTAGGACAGGAGATTCAGGGCATGAGTTTCAGGGCATGAGTTTCAGGGCAGGAGTTTCAGGGCATGTAATTCAGGGCGTGAGTTTCAGGATATGAGATTCATGGCATGAGTTTCAGTGCAGGAGTTTCAGGGCATGAGATTCAGGGCATGAGTTTCAGGGCATGAGATTCAGGGCAGGTATTTCAGGGCATGTAATTCAGGGCATGAGTTTCTGGGCAGATGATTCAGGGCATGAGTTTTAGGGCATGTGATTCAGGGCATGAGATTCAGTGCATGAGTTTCAGGGCAGGAGTTTCAGGGTATGTGATTTAGGGCATGAGTTTCAGGGCATGAGATTCAGGGCTTGAGTTTCAGGGAATGAGGTTCAGGGCATGAGTTTCAGGGCATGAGATTCAGGGCATGAGTTTCAATGCAGGAACTTGAGGGCATGAGATTCAGTGCACGAGTTTCAGAGCATGAGATTCAGGGCATGAGATTCAGGGCATGATTTTTAAGGCAGGAGATTCAGGGCTGGTGTTTCAGTGCAGGAGTTTCAGGGCATGAGATTCAGGGCATGAGATTCAGGCATGAGTATCAGGGCATGAGATTCAGGGCAGGTATTTCAGGGCATGTAATTCAGGGCATGAGTTTCTGGGCAGATGATTCAGGGCAGGAATTTTAGGGCATGTGTTTCAGGGCAGGAATTTTAGGGCATGTGATTCAGGGCATGAGTTTCAGTGCAGGAGTTTCAGGGCATGAGATTCAGGGCATGAGTTTCAGAGCATGAGATTCAGGGCATGAGATTCAGGGCATGATTTTCAGGGCAGGAGATTCAGGGCAGGTGTTTCAGTGCAGGAGTTTCAGGGCATGAGATTCAGGGCATGAGATTCAGGGCATGAGTTTCAGGACAGGAGATTCAGGGCATGAGTTTCAGGGCATGAGTTTCAGGGCATGAGATTCAGGGCATGAGATTCAGGGCTTCATTTTCAGGGCAGGAGATTCAGGGCAGGTGTTTCAGTGCAGGAGTTTCAGGGCACGAGATTCAGGGCATGAGATTCAGGGCATGAGTTTCAGGGCATGAGTTTCAGGGCATGAGTTTCAGGGCAGGAGTTTCAGGGCATGTGATTCAAGGCGTGAGTTTCAGGATATGAGATTCATGGCATGAGTTTCAGTGCAGGTGTTTCAGGGCATGAGATTTAGGGCATGTGATTCAGGGCATGAGTTTCAGGGCATGAGTTTCAGTGCATGAGTTTCAGGGCAGGAGTTTCAGGGTATGTGATTTAGGGCAAGAGATTCAGGGCATGAGTTTTAGGGCATGTGATTCAGGGCATGATTTTAGGTGCATGAGTTTCAGGGCAGGAGTTTCAGGGTATGTGATTTAGGGCATGAGTTTCAGGGCATGAGATTCAGGGCTTGAGTTTCAGGGCATGAGGTTCAGGGCATGAGTTTCAGGGCATGAGATTCAGGGCATGAGTTTCAGTGTAGGAACTTGAGGGCATGAGATTCAGTGCACGAGTTTCAGAGCATGAGATTCAGGGCATGAGATTCAGGGTATGATTTTCAAGGCAGAAGATTCAGGGCAGGTATTTCAGTGCAGGAGTTTCAGGGCATGAGATTCAGGGCATGAGATTCAGGGCATGAGTTTCAGGGCATGAGATTCAGGGCAGGTATTTCAGGGCATGTAATTCAGGGCATGATTTCCTGGGCAGATTATTCAGGGCAGGAATTTTAGGGCATGTGATTCAGGGCATGAGTTTCAGTGCATGAGTTTCAGGGCAGTAGTTTCAGGGTATGTGATTTAGGGCATGAGTTTCAGGGCATGAGATTCAGGGCTTGAGTTTCAGTGCATGAGGTTTAGGGCATGAGTTTCAGGGCAGGAGTTTTAGGGCATGTGATTCAGGGCATGAGTTTGAGTGCATGAGTTTCAGGGCAGGAGTTTCAGGGTATGTGATTTAGGGCATGAGATTCCGGGCATGAGATTCAGGGCTTGAGTTTCAGGGCATGAGTTTCAGGGCATGAGTTTCAGGTCATGAGATTCAGGGCATGAGTTTCGGTGCAGGAACTTGAGGGCATGAGATTCAGGGCATGAGTTTCAGAGCATGAGATTCAGGGCATGAGATTCAGGGCATGATTTTCAGGGCAGGAGATTCAGGGCAGGTGTTTCAGTGCAGGAGTTTCAGGGCATGAGATTCAGGGCATGAGATTCAGGGCATGAGTTTCAGGACAGGAAATTCAGGGCATGAGTTTCAGGGCAGGAGTTTCAGGGCATGTGATTCAGGGCGTGAGTTTCAGGATATGAGATTCATGGCATGAGTTTCAGTGCAGGAGTTTCAGGGCATGAGATTCAGGGCATGAGTTTCAGAGCATGAGATTCAGGGCATGAGATTCAGGGCATGATTTTCAGGGCAGGAGATTCAGGGCAGGTGTTTCAGTGCAGGAGTTTCAGGGCATGAGATTCAGGGCATGAGATTCAGGGCATGAGTTTCAGGACAGGAGATTCAGGGCTTGAGTTTCAGGGCATGAGTTTCAGGGCATGAGATTCAGGGCATGAGATTCAGGACTTCATTTACAGGGCAGGAGATTCAGGGCAGGTGTTTCAGTGCAGGAGTTTCAGGGCACGAGATTCAGTGCATGAGATTCAGGGCATGAGTTTCAGGGCATGAGTTTCAGGGCATGAGTTTCAGGGCAGGAGTTTCAGGGCATGTGATTCAAGGCGTGAGTTTCAGGGCATGAGATTCAGGGCATGAGTTTCAGTGCATGAGTTTGAGGGCAGGAGTTTCAAGGCATGAGATTCAGGGCATGAGTTTCAGTGCATGAGTTTGAGGGCAGGAGTTTCAGGGCATGAGATTAAGGGCATGAGTTTCAGGGCATGAGATTCAGGGCAGGTATTTCAGGGCATGTAATTCAGGGCATGAGTTTCTGGGCAGATGATTCAGGGCATGAGTTTTAGGGCATGTGATTCAGGGCATGAGTTTCAGTGCATGAGTTTAAGGGCAGGAGTTTCAGGGTATGTGATGTAGGGCATGAGTTTCAGGGCATGAGTTTCAGAGCATGAGATTCAGGGCATGAGATTCAGGGCATGAGTTTCAGGACAGGAAATTCAGGGCATGAGTTTCAGGGCAGGAGTTTCAGGGCATGTGATTCAGGGCGTGAGTTTCAGGATATGAGATTCATGGCATGAGTTTCAGTGCAGGAGTTTCAGGGCATGAGATTCAGGGCATGAGTTTCAGAGCATGAGATTCAGGGCATGAGATTCAGGGCATGATTTTCAGGGCAGGAGATTCAGGGCAGGTGTTTCAGTGCAGGAGTTTCAGGGCATGAGATTCAGGGCATGAGATTCAGGGCATGAGTTTCAGGACAGGAGATTCAGGGCTTGAGTTTCAGGGCATGAGTTTCAGGGCATGAGATTCAGGGCATGAGATTCAGGACTTCATTTACAGGGCAGGAGATTCAGGGCAGGTGTTTCAGTGCAGGAGTTTCAGGGCACGAGATTCAGTGCATGAGATTCAGGGCATGAGTTTCAGGGCATGAGTTTCAGGGCAGGAGTTTCAGGGCATGTGATTCAAGGCGTGAGTTTCAGGGCATGAGATTCAGGGCATGAGTTTCAGTGCATGAGTTTGAGGGCAGGAGTTTCAAGGCATGAGATTCAGGGCATGAGTTTCAGTGCATGAGTTTGAGGGCAGGAGTTTCAGGGCATGAGATTAAGGGCATGAGTTTCAGGGCATGAGATTCAGGGCAGGTATTTCAGGGCATGTAATTCAGGGCATGAGTTTCTGGGCAGATGATTCAGGGCATGAGTTTTAGGGCATGTGATTCAGGGCATGAGTTTCAGGGCATGAGTTTCAGGTCATGAGATTCAGGGCATGAGTTTCGGTGCAGGAACTTGAGGGCATGAGATTCAGGGCATGAGTTTCAGAGCATGAGATTCAGGGCATGAGATTCAGGGCATGATTTTCAGGGCAGGAGATTCAGGGCAGGTGTTTCAGTGCAGGAGTTTCAGGGCATGAGATTCAGGGCATGAGATTCAGGGCATGAGTTTCAGGACAGGAAATTCAGGGCATGAGTTTCAGGGCAGGAGTTTCAGAGCATGTGATTCAGGGCGTGAGTTTCAGGATATGAGATTCATGGCATGAGTTTCAGTGCAGGAGTTTCAGGGCATGAGATTCAGGGCATGAGTTTCAGAGCATGAGATTCAGGGCATGAGATTCAGGGCATGATTTTCAGGGCAGGAGATTCAGGGCAGGTGTTTCAGTGCAGGAGTTTCAGGGCATGAGATTCAGGGCATGAGATTCAGGGCATGAGTTTCAGGACAGGAGATTCAGGGCTTGAGTTTCAGGGCATGAGTTTCAGGGCATGAGATTCAGGGCATGAGATTCAGGACTTCATTTACAGGGCAGGAGATTCAGGGCAGGTGTTTCAGTGCAGGAGTTTCAGGGCACGAGATTCAGTGCATGAGATTCAGGGCATGAGTTTCAGGGCATGAGTTTCAGGGCATGAGTTTCAGGGCAGGAGTTTCAGGGCATGTGATTCAAGGCGTGAGTTTCAGGGCATGAGATTCAGGGCATGAGTTTCAGTGCATGAGTTTGAGGGCAGGAGTTTCAAGGCATGAGATTCAGGGCATGAGTTTCAGTGCATGAGTTTGAGGGCAGGAGTTTCAGGGCATGAGATTAAGGGCATGAGTTTCAGGGCATGAGATTCAGGGCAGGTATTTCAGGGCATGTAATTCAGGGCATGAGTTTCTGGGCAGATGATTCAGGGCATGAGTTTTAGGGCATGTGATTCAGGGCATGAGTTTCAGTGCATGAGTTTAAGGGCAGGAGTTTCAGGGTATGTGATGTAGGGCATGAGTTTCAGGGCATGAGTTTCAGAGCATGAGATTCAGGGCATGAGATTCAGGGCATGAGTTTCAGGACAGGAAATTCAGGGCATGAGTTTCAGGGCAGGAGTTTCAGGGCATGTGATTCAGGGCGTGAGTTTCAGGATATGAGATTCATGGCATGAGTTTCAGTGCAGGAGTTTCAGGGCATGAGATTCAGGGCATGAGTTTCAGAGCATGAGATTCAGGGCATGAGATTCAGGGCATGATTTTCAGGGCAGGAGATTCAGGGCAGGTGTTTCAGTGCAGGAGTTTCAGGGCATGAGATTCAGGGCATGAGATTCAGGGCATGAGTTTCAGGACAGGAGATTCAGGGCTTGAGTTTCAGGGCATGAGTTTCAGGGCATGAGATTCAGGGCATGAGATTCAGGACTTCATTTACAGGGCAGGAGATTCAGGGCAGGTGTTTCAGTGGGAGTTTCAGGGCACGAGATTCAGTGCATGAGATTCAGGGCATGAGTTTCAGGGCATGAGTTTCAGGGCAGGAGTTTCAGGGCATGTGATTCAAGGCGTGAGTTTCAGGGCATGAGATTCAGGGCATGAGTTTCAGTGCATGAGTTTGAGGGCAGGAGTTTCAAGGCATGAGATTCAGGGCAATGAGTTTCAGTGCATGAGTTTGAGGGCAGGAGTTTCAGGGCATGAGATTAAGGGCATGAGTTTCAGGGCATGAGATTCAGGGCAGGTATTTCAGGGCATGTAATTCAGGGCATGAGTTTCTGGGCAGATGATTCAGGGCATGAGTTTTAGGGCATGTGATTCAGGGCATGAGTTTCAGTGCATGAGTTTAAGGGCAGGAGTTTCAGGGTATGTGATGTAGGGCATGAGTTTCAGGGCATGTGTTTCAGAGCATGAGATTCAGGGCATGAGATTCAGGGCATGATTTTCAGGGGCAGGAGATTCAGGGCAGGTGTTTCAGTGCAGGAGTTTCAGGGCATGAGATTCAGGGCATGAGATTCAGGGCATGAGTTTCAGGACAGGAGATTCAGGGCATGAGTTTCAATGCAGGAACTTGAGGGCATGAGATTCAGTGCACGAGTTTCAGAGCATGAGATTCAGGGCATGAGATTCAGGGCATGATTTTTAAGGCAGGAGATTCAGGGCTGGTGTTTCAGTGCAGGAGTTTCAGGGCATGAGATTCAGGGCATGAGATTCAGGCATGAGTATCAGGGCATGAGATTCAGGGCAGGTATTTCAGGGCATGTAATTCAGGGCATGAGTTTCTGGGCAGATGATTCAGGGCAGGAATTTTAGGGCATGTGTTTCAGGGCAGGAATTTTAGGGCATGTGATTCAGGGCATGAGTTTCAGTGCAGGAGTTTCAGGGCATGAGATTCAGGGCATGAGTTTCAGAGCATGAGATTCAGGGCATGAGATTCAGGGCATGATTTTCAGGGCAGGAGATTCAGGGCAGGTGTTTCAGTGCAGGAGTTTCAGGGCATGAGATTCAGGGCATGAGATTCAGGGCATGAGTTTCAGGACAGGAGATTCAGGGCATGAGTTTCAGGGCATGAGTTTCAGGGCATGAGATTCAGGGCATGAGATTCAGGGCTTCATTTTCAGGGCAGGAGATTCAGGGCAGGTGTTTCAGTGCAGGAGTTTCAGGGCACGAGATTCAGGGCATGAGATTCAGGGCATGAGTTTCAGGGCATGAGTTTCAGGGCATGAGTTTCAGGGCAGGAGTTTCAGGGCATGTGATTCAAGGCGTGAGTTTCAGGATATGAGATTCATGGCATGAGTTTCAGTGCAGGTGTTTCAGGGCATGAGATTCAGGGCATGAGTTTCAGAGCATGAGATTCAGGGCATGAGATTCAGGGCATGATTTTCAGGGCAGGAGATTCAGGGCAGGTGTTTCAGTGCAGGAGTTTCAGGGCATGAGATTCAGGGCATGAGATTCAGGGCATGAGTTTCAGGACAGGAGATTCAGGGCTTGAGTTTCAGGGCATGAGTTTCAGGGCATGAGATTCAGGGCATGAGATTCAGGACTTCATTTACAGGGCAGGAGATTCAGGGCAGGTGTTTCAGTGCAGGAGTTTCAGGGCACGAGATTCAGTGCATGAGATTCAGGGCATGAGTTTCAGGGCATGAGTTTCAGGGCATGAGTTTCAGGGCAGGAGTTTCAGGGCATGTGATTCAAGGCGTGAGTTTCAGGGCATGAGATTCAGGGCATGAGTTTCAGTGCATGAGTTTGAGGGCAGGAGTTTCAAGGCATGAGATTCAGGGCATGAGTTTCAGTGCATGAGTTTGAGGGCAGGAGTTTCAGGGCATGAGATTAAGGGCATGAGTTTCAGGGCATGAGATTCAGGGCAGGTATTTCAGGGCATGTAATTCAGGGCATGAGTTTCTGGGCAGATGATTCAGGGCATGAGTTTTAGGGCATGTGATTCAGGGCATGAGTTTCAGTGCATGAGTTTAAGGGCAGGAGTTTCAGGGTATGTGATGTAGGGCATGAGTTTCAGGGCATGAGTTTCAGAGCATGAGATTCAGGGCATGAGATTCAGGGCATGAGTTTCAGGACAGGAAATTCAGGGCATGAGTTTCAGGGCAGGAGTTTCAGGGCATGTGATTCAGGGCGTGAGTTTCAGGATATGAGATTCATGGCATGAGTTTCAGTGCAGGAGTTTCAGGGCATGAGATTCAGGGCATGAGTTTCAGAGCATGAGATTCAGGGCATGAGATTCAGGGCATGATTTTCAGGGCAGGAGATTCAGGGCAGGTGTTTCAGTGCAGGAGTTTCAGGGCATGAGATTCAGGGCATGAGATTCAGGGCATGAGTTTCAGGACAGGAGATTCAGGGCTTGAGTTTCAGGGCATGAGTTTCAGGGCATGAGATTCAGGGCATGAGATTCAGGACTTCATTTACAGGGCAGGAGATTCAGGGCAGGTGTTTCAGTGCAGGAGTTTCAGGGCACGAGATTCAGTGCATGAGATTCAGGGCATGAGTTTCAGGGCATGAGTTTCAGGGCATGAGTTTCAGGGCAGGAGTTTCAGGGCATGTGATTCAAGGCGTGAGTTTCAGGGCATGAGATTCAGGGCATGAGTTTCAGTGCATGAGTTTGAGGGCAGGAGTTTCAAGGCATGAGATTCAGGGCATGAGTTTCAGTGCATGAGTTTGAGGGGCAGGAGTTTCAGGGCATGAGATTAAGGGCATGAGTTTCAGGGCATGAGATTCAGGGCAGGTATTTCAGGGCATGTAATTCAGGGCATGAGTTTCTGGGCAGATGATTCAGGGCATGAGTTTTAGGGCATGTGATTCAGGGCATGAGTTTCAGTGCATGAGTTTAAGGGCAGGAGTTTCAGGGTATGTGATGTAGGGCATGAGTTTCAGGGCATGAGTTTCAGAGCATGAGATTCAGGGCATGAGATTCAGGGCATGAGTTTCAGGACAGGAAATTCAGGGCATGAGTTTCAGGGCAGGAGTTTCAGGGCATGTGATTCAGGGCGTGAGTTTCAGGATATGAGATTCATGGCATGAGTTTCAGTGCAGGAGTTTCAGGGCATGAGATTCAGGGCATGAGTTTCAGAGCATGAGATTCAGGGCATGAGATTCAGGGCATGATTTTCAGGGCAGGAGATTCAGGGCAGGTGTTTCAGTGCAGGAGTTTCAGGGCATGAGATTCAGGGCATGAGATTCAGGGCATGAGTTTCAGGACAGGAGATTCAGGGCTTGAGTTTCAGGGCATGAGTTTCAGGGCATGAGATTCAGGGCATGAGATTCAGGACTTCATTTACAGGGCAGGAGATTCAGGGCAGGTGTTTCAGTGCAGGAGTTTCAGGGCACGAGATTCAGTGCATGAGATTCAGGGCATGAGTTTCAGGGCATGAGTTTCAGGGCAGGAGTTTCAGGGCATGTGATTCAAGGCGTGAGTTTCAGGGCATGAGATTCAGGGCATGAGTTTCAGTGCATGAGTTTGAGGGCAGGAGTTTCAAGGCATGAGATTCAGGGCATGAGTTTCAGTGCATGAGTTTGAGGGCAGGAGTTTCAGGGCATGAGATTAAGGGCATGAGTTTCAGGGCATGAGATTCAGGGCAGGTATTTCAGGGCATGTAATTCAGGGCATGAGTTTCTGGGCAGATGATTCAGGGCATGAGTTTTAGGGCATGTGATTCAGGGCATGAGTTTCAGTGCATGAGTTTAAGGGCAGGAGTTTCAGGGTATGTGATGTAGGGCATGAGTTTCAGGGCATGTGTTTCAGAGCATGAGATTCAGGGCATGAGATTCAGGGCATGATTTTCAGGGCAGGAGATTCAGGGCAGGTGTTTCAGTGCAGGAGTTTCAGGGCATGAGATTCAGGGCATGAGATTCAGGGCATGAGTTTCAGGACAGGAGATTCAGGGCATGAGTTTCAATGCAGGAACTTGAGGGCATGAGATTCAGTGCACGAGTTTCAGAGCATGAGATTCAGGGCATGAGATTCAGGGCATGATTTTTAAGGCAGGAGATTCAGGGCTGGTGTTTCAGTGCAGGAGTTTCAGGGCATGAGATTCAGGGCATGAGATTCAGGCATGAGTATCAGGGCATGAGATTCAGGGCAGGTATTTCAGGGCATGTAATTCAGGGCATGAGTTTCTGGGCAGATGATTCAGGGCAGGAATTTTAGGGCATGTGTTTCAGGGCAGGAATTTTAGGGCATGTGATTCAGGGCATGAGTTTCAGTGCAGGAGTTTCAGGGCATGAGATTCAGGGCATGAGTTTCAGAGCATGAGATTCAGGGCATGAGATTCAGGGCATGATTTTCAGGGCAGGAGATTCAGGGCAGGTGTTTCAGTGCAGGAGTTTCAGGGCATGAGATTCAGGGCATGAGATTCAGGGCATGAGTTTCAGGACAGGAGATTCAGGGCATGAGTTTCAGGGCATGAGTTTCAGGGCATGAGATTCAGGGCATGAGATTCAGGGCTTCATTTTCAGGGCAGGAGATTCAGGGCAGGTGTTTCAGTGCAGGAGTTTCAGGGCACGAGATTCAGGGCATGAGATTCAGGGCATGAGTTTCAGGGCATGAGTTTCAGGGCATGAGTTTCAGGGCAGGAGTTTCAGGGCATGTGATTCAAGGCGTGAGTTTCAGGATATGAGATTCATGGCATGAGTTTCAGTGCAGGTGTTTCAGGGCATGAGATTCAGGGCATGAGTTTCAGAGCATGAGATTCAGGAGGCATGAGATTCAGGGCATGATTTTCAGGGCAGGAGATTCAGGGCAGGTGTTTCAGTGCAGGAGTTTCAGGGCATGAGATTCAGGGCATGAGATTCAGGGCATGAGTTTCAGGACAGGAGATTCAGGGCTTGAGTTTCAGGGCATGAGTTTCAGGGCATGAGATTCAGGGCATGAGATTCAGGACTTCATTTACAGGGCAGGAGATTCAGGGCAGGTGTTTCAGTGCAGGAGTTTCAGGGCACGAGATTCAGTGCATGAGATTCAGGGCATGAGTTTCAGGGCATGAGTTTCAGGGCATGAGTTTCAGGGCAGGAGTTTCAGGGCATGTGATTCAAGGCGTGAGTTTCAGGGCATGAGATTCAGGGCATGAGTTTCAGTGCATGAGTTTGAGGGCAGGAGTTTCAAGGCATGAGATTCAGGGCATGAGTTTCAGTGCATGAGTTTGAGGGCAGGAGTTTCAGGGCATGAGATTAAGGGCATGAGTTTCAGGGCATGAGATTCAGGGCAGGTATTTCAGGGCATGTAATTCAGGGCATGAGTTTCTGGGCAGATGATTCAGGGCATGAGTTTTAGGGCATGTGATTCAGGGCATGAGTTTCAGTGCATGAGTTTAAGGGCAGGAGTTTCAGGGTATGTGATGTAGGGCATGAGTTTCAGGGCATGAGTTTCAGAGCATGAGATTCAGGGCATGAGATTCAGGGCATGAGTTTCAGGACAGGAAATTCAGGGCATGAGTTTCAGGGCAGGAGTTTCAGGGCATGTGATTCAGGGCGTGAGTTTCAGGATATGAGATTCATGGCATGAGTTTCAGTGCAGGAGTTTCAGGGCATGAGATTCAGGGCATGAGTTTCAGAGCATGAGATTCAGGGCATGAGATTCAGGGCATGATTTTCAGGGCAGGAGATTCAGGGCAGGTGTTTCAGTGCAGGAGTTTCAGGGCATGAGATTCAGGGCATGAGATTGAGGGCATGAGTTTCAGGACAGGAGATTCAGGGCTTGAGTTTCAGGGCATGAGTTTCAGGGCATGAGATTCAGGGCATGAGATTCAGGACTTCATTTACAGGGCAGGAGATTCAGGGCAGGTGTTTCAGTGCAGGAGTTTCAGGGCACGAGATTCAGTGCATGAGATTCAGGGCATGAGTTTCAGGGCATGAGTTTCAGGGCATGAGTTTCAGGGCAGGAGTTTCAGGGCATGTGATTCAAGGCGTGAGTTTCAGGGCATGAGATTCAGGGCATGAGTTTCAGTGCATGAGTTTGAGGGCAGGAGTTTCAAGGCATGAGATTCAGGGCATGAGTTTCAGTGCATGAGTTTGAGGGCAGGAGTTTCAGGGCATGAGATTAAGGGCATGAGTTTCAGGGCATGAGATTCAGGGCAGGTATTTCAGGGCATGTAATTCAGGGCATGAGTTTCTGGGCAGATGATTCAGGGCATGAGTTTTAGGGCATGTGATTCAGGGCATGAGTTTCAGTGCATGAGTTTAAGGGCAGGAGTTTCAGGGTATGTGATGTAGGGCATGAGTTTCAGGGCATGTGTTTCAGAGCATGAGATTCAGGGCATGAGATTCAGGGCATGATTTTCAGGGCAGGAGATTCAGGGCAGGTGTTTCAGTGCAGGAGTTTCAGGGCATGAGATTCAGGGCATGAGATTCAGGGCATGAGTTTCAGGACAGGAGATTCAGGGCATGAGTTTCAGGGCATGAGTTTTAGGGCATGAGATTCAGGGCATGAGATTCAGGGCTTCATTTTCAGGGCAGGAGATTCAGGGCAGGTGTTTCAGTGCAGGAGTTTCAGGGCACGAGATTCAGGGCATGAGATTCAGGGCATGAGTTTCAGGGCATGAGTTTCAGGGCAGGAGTTTCAGGGCATGTGATTCAAGGCGTGAGTTTCAGGATATGAGATTCATGGCATGAGTTTCAGTGCAGGTGTTTCAGGGCATGAGATTCAGGGCATGAGTTTCAGTGCATGATTTTGAGGGCAGGAGTTTCTGGGCATGAGATTCAGGGCATGAGTTTCAGTGCATGAGATTCAGGGCAGGTATTTCAGGGCATGTAATTCAGGGCATGAGTTTCTGGGCAGATGATTCAGGGCTTGAGTTTCAGTGCAGGAACTTGAGGGCATGAGATTCAGTGCACGAGTTTCAGGGCATGAGATTCAGGGCTTGAGTTTCAGGGCATGAGGTTCAGGGCATGAGTTTCAGGGCATGAGATTCAGGGCTTGAGTTTCAGTGCAGGAACTTGAGGGCATGAGATTCAGTGCACGAGTTTCAGAGCATGAGATTCAGGGCATGAGATTCAGGTCATGATTTTCAAGGCAGGAGATTCAGGGCAGGTGTTTCAGTGCAGGGGTTTCAGGGCATGAGATTCAGGACATGGGATTCAGGGCATGAGTTTTAGGACAGGAGATTCAGGGCATGAGTTTCAGGGCATGAGTTTCAGGGCAGGAGTTTCAGGGCATGTAATTCAGGGCGTGAGTTTCAGGATATGAGATTCATGGCATGAGTTTCAGTGCAGGAGTTTCAGGGCATGAGATTCAGTGCATGAGTTTCAGGGCATGAGATTCAGGGCAGGTATTTCAGGGCATGTAATTCAGGGCATGAGTTTCTGGGCAGATGATTCAGGGCATGAGTTTTAGGGCATGTGATTCAGGGCATGAGATTCAGTGCATGAGTTTCAGGGCAGGAGTTTCAGGGTATGTGATTTAGGGCATGAGTTTCAGGGCATGAGATTCAGGGCTTGAGTTTCAGGGAATGAGGTTCAGGGCATGAGTTTCAGGGCATGAGATTCAGGGCATGAGTTTCAATGCAGGAACTTGAGGGCATGAGATTCAGTGCACGAGTTTCAGAGCATGAGATTCAGGGCATGAGATTCAGGGCAGGTATTTCAGGGCATGTAATTCAGGGCATGAGTTTCTGGGCAGATGATTCAGGGCATGAGTTTTAGGGCATGTGATTCAGGGCATGAGTTTCAGTGCATGAGTTTAAGGGCAGGAGTTTCAGGGTATGTGATGTAGGGCATGAGTTTCAGGGCATGTGTTTCAGAGCATGAGATTCAGGGCATGAGATTCAGGGCATGATTTTCAGGGCAGGAGATTCAGGGCAGGTGTTTCAGTGCAGGAGTTTCAGGGCATGAGATTCAGGGCATGAGATTCAGGGCATGAGTTTCAGGACAGGAGATTCAGGGCATGAGTTTCAATGCAGGAACTTGAGGGCATGAGATTCAGTGCACGAGTTTCAGAGCATGAGATTCAGGGCATGAGATTCAGGGCATGATTTTTAAGGCAGGAGATTCAGGGCTGGTGTTTCAGTGCAGGAGTTTCAGGGCATGAGATTCAGGGCATGAGATTCAGGCATGAGTATCAGGGCATGAGATTCAGGGCAGGTATTTCAGGGCATGTAATTCAGGGCATGAGTTTCTGGGCAGATGATTCAGGGCAGGAATTTTAGGGCATGTGTTTCAGGGCAGGAATTTTAGGGCATGTGATTCAGGGCATGAGTTTCAGTGCAGGAGTTTCAGGGCATGAGATTCAGGGCATGAGTTTCAGAGCATGAGATTCAGGGCATGAGATTCAGGGCATGATTTTCAGGGCAGGAGATTCAGGGCAGGTGTTTCAGTGCAGGAGTTTCAGGGCATGAGATTCAGGGCATGAGATTCAGGGCATGAGTTTCAGGACAGGAGATTCAGGGCATGAGTTTCAGGGCATGAGTTTCAGGGCATGAGATTCAGGGCATGAGATTCAGGGCTTCATTTTCAGGGCAGGAGATTCAGGGCAGGTGTTTCAGTGCAGGAGTTTCAGGGCACGAGATTCAGGGCATGAGATTCAGGGCATGAGTTTCAGGGCATGAGTTTCAGGGCATGAGTTTCAGGGCAGGAGTTTCAGGGCATGTGATTCAAGGCGTGAGTTTCAGGATATGAGATTCATGGCATGAGTTTCAGTGCAGGTGTTTCAGGGCATGAGATTCAGGGCATGAGTTTCAGAGCATGAGATTCAGGGCATGAGATTCAGGGCATGATTTTCAGGGCAGGAGATTCAGGGCAGGTGTTTCAGTGCAGGAGTTTCAGGGCATGAGATTCAGGGCATGAGATTCAGGGCATGAGTTTCAGGACAGGAGATTCAGGGCTTGAGTTTCAGGGCATGAGTTTCAGGGCATGAGATTCAGGGCATGAGATTCAGGACTTCATTTACAGGGCAGGAGATTCAGGGCAGGTGTTTCAGTGCAGGAGTTTCAGGGCACGAGATTCAGTGCATGAGATTCAGGGCATGAGTTTCAGGGCATGAGTTTCAGGGCATGAGTTTCAGGGCAGGAGTTTCAGGGCATGTGATTCAAGGCGTGAGTTTCAGGGCATGAGATTCAGGGCATGAGTTTCAGTGCATGAGTTTGAGGGCAGGAGTTTCAAGGCATGAGATTCAGGGCATGAGTTTCAGTGCATGAGTTTGAGGGCAGGAGTTTCAGGGCATGAGATTAAGGGCATGAGTTTCAGGGCATGAGATTCAGGGCAGGTATTTCAGGGCATGTAATTCAGGGCATGAGTTTCTGGGCAGATGATTCAGGGCATGAGTTTTAGGGCATGTGATTCAGGGCATGAGTTTCAGTGCATGAGTTTAAGGGCAGGAGTTTCAGGGTATGTGATGTAGGGCATGAGTTTCAGGGCATGAGTTTCAGAGCATGAGATTCAGGGCATGAGATTCAGGGCATGAGTTTCAGGACAGGAAATTCAGGGCATGAGTTTCAGGGCAGGAGTTTCAGGGCATGTGATTCAGGGCGTGAGTTTCAGGATATGAGATTCATGGCATGAGTTTCAGTGCAGGAGTTTCAGGGCATGAGATTCAGGGCATGAGTTTCAGAGCATGAGATTCAGGGCATGAGATTCAGGGCATGATTTTCAGGGCAGGAGATTCAGGGCAGGTGTTTCAGTGCAGGAGTTTCAGGGCATGAGATTCAGGGCATGAGATTCAGGGCATGAGTTTCAGGACAGGAGATTCAGGGCTTGAGTTTCAGGGCATGAGTTTCAGGGCATGAGATTCAGGGCATGAGATTCAGGACTTCATTTACAGGGCAGGAGATTCAGGGCAGGTGTTTCAGTGCAGGAGTTTCAGGGCACGAGATTCAGTGCATGAGATTCAGGGCATGAGTTTCAGGGCATGAGTTTCAGGGCATGAGTTTCAGGGCAGGAGTTTCAGGGCATGTGATTCAAGGCGTGAGTTTCAGGGCATGAGATTCAGGGCATGAGTTTCAGTGCATGAGTTTGAGGGCAGGAGTTTCAAGGCATGAGATTCAGGGCATGAGTTTCAGTGCATGAGTTTGAGGGCAGGAGTTTCAGGGCATGAGATTAAGGGCATGAGTTTCAGGGCATGAGATTCAGGGCAGGTATTTCAGGGCATGTAATTCAGGGCATGAGTTTCTGGGCAGATGATTCAGGGCATGAGTTTTAGGGCATGTGATTCAGGGCATGAGTTTCAGTGCATGAGTTTAAGGGCAGGAGTTTCAGGGTATGTGATGTAGGGCATGAGTTTCAGGGCATGTGTTTCAGAGCATGAGATTCAGGGCATGAGATTCAGGGCATGATTTTCAGGGCAGGAGATTCAGGGCAGGTGTTTCAGTGCAGGAGTTTCAGGGCATGAGATTCAGGGCATGAGATTCAGGGCATGAGTTTCAGGACAGGAGATTCAGGGCATGAGTTTCAGGGCATGAGTTTTAGGGCATGAGATTCAGGGCATGAGATTCAGGGCTTCATTTTCAGGGCAGGAGATTCAGGGCAGGTGTTTCAGTGCAGGAGTTTCAGGGCACGAGATTCAGGGCATGAGATTCAGGGCATGAGTTTCAGGGCATGAGTTTCAGGGCAGGAGTTTCAGGGCATGTGATTCAAGGCGTGAGTTTCAGGATATGAGATTCATGGCATGAGTTTCAGTGCAGGTGTTTCAGGGCATGAGATTCAGGGCATGAGTTTCAGTGCATGATTTTGAGGGCAGGAGTTTCTGGGCATGAGATTCAGGGCATGAGTTTCAGTGCATGAGATTCAGGGCAGGTATTTCAGGGCATGTAATTCAGGGCATGAGTTTCTGGGCAGATGATTCAGGGCTTGAGTTTCAGTGCAGGAACTTGAGGGCATGAGATTCAGTGCACGAGTTTCAGGGCATGAGATTCAGGGCTTGAGTTTCAGGGCATGAGGTTCAGGGCATGAGTTTCAGGGCATGAGATTCAGGGCTTGAGTTTCAGTGCAGGAACTTGAGGGCATGAGATTCAGTGCACGAGTTTCAGAGCATGAGATTCAGGGCATGAGATTCAGGTCATGATTTTCAAGGCAGGAGATTCAGGGCAGGTGTTTCAGTGCAGGGGTTTCAGGGCATGAGATTCAGGACATGAGATTCAGGGCATGAGTTTTAGGACAGGAGATTCAGGGCATGAGTTTCAGGGCATGAGTTTCAGGGCATGAGTTTCAGGGCAGGAGTTTCAGGGCATGTAATTCAGGGCGTGAGTTTCAGGATATGAGATTCATGGCATGAGTTTCAGTGCAGGAGTTTCAGGGCATGAGATTCAGGGCATGAGTTTCAGGGCATGAGATTCAGGGCAGGTATTTCAGGGCATGTAATTCAGGGCATGAGTTTCTGGGCAGATGATTCAGGGCATGAGTTTTAGGGCATGTGATTCAGGGCATGAGATTCAGTGCATGAGTTTCAGGGCAGGAGTTTCAGGGTATGTGATTTAGGGCATGAGTTTCAGGGCATGAGATTCAGGGCTTGAGTTTCAGGGAATGAGGTTCAGGGCATGAGTTTCAGGGCATGAGATTCAGGGCATGAGTTTCAATGCAGGAGCTTGAGGGCATGAGATTCAGTGCACGAGTTTCAGAGCATGAGATTCAGGGCATGAGATTCAGGGCATGATTTTTAAGGCAGGAGATTCAGGGCTGGTGTTTCAGTGCAGGAGTTTCAGGGCATGAGATTCAGGGCATGAGATTCAGGCATGAGTATCAGGGCATGAGATTCAGGGCAGGTATTTCAGGGCATGTAATTCAGGGCATGAGTTTCTGGGCAGATGATTCAGGGCAGGAATTTTAGGGCATGTGTTTCAGGGCAGGAATTTTGGGGCATGTGATTCAGGGCATGAGTTTCAGTGCATGAGTTTCAGGGCAGTAGTTTCAGGGTATGTGATTTAGGGTATGAGTTTCAGGGCATGAGATTCAGGGCTTGAGTTTCAGGGCATGATTTGCAGGGCAGGAGATTCAGGGCAGGTGTTTCAGTGCAGGAGTTTCAGGGCATGAGATTCAGAGCATGAGATTCAGGGCATGAGTTTCAGGACAGGAGATTCAGGGCATGAGTTTCAGGGCATGAGTTTCAGGGCAGGAGTTTCAGGGCATGTAATTCAGGGCGTGAGTTTCAGGATATGAGATTCATGGCATGAGTTTGAGTGCAGGAGTTTCAGGGCATGAGATTCAGGGCATGAGTTTCAGGGCATGAGATTCATGGCAGGTATTTCAGGGCATGTAATTCAGGGCATGAGTTTCTGGGCAGATGATTCAGGGCAGGAGTTTTAGGGCATGAGATTCAGGGCATGAGTTTCAGGGCATGAGATTCAGGGCAGGTATTTCAGGGCATGTAATTCAGGGCATGATTTTCTGGGCAGATGATTCAGGGCAGGAATTTTAGGGCATGTGATTCAGGGCATGAGTTTCAGTGCATGAGTTTCAGGGCAGTAGTTTCAGGGTATGTGATTTAGGGCATGAGATTCAGGGCTTGAGTTTCAGGGCATGAGATTCAGGGCATGAGTTTCAGTGCGTGAGTTTGAGGGCAGGGGTTTCAGGGCATGAGATTCAGGGCATGAGTTTCAGGGCATGAGATTCAGGGCAGGTATTTCAGGGCATGTAATTCAGGGCATGAGTTTCTGGGCAGATGATTCAGGGCAGGAGTTTTAGGGCATGAGATTCAGGGCATGAGATTCAGGGCATGAGTTTCAGGGCATGAGATTCAGGGCAGGTATTTCAGGGCATGTAATTCAGGGCATGATTTTCTGGGCAGATGATTCAGGGCAGGAATTTTAGGGCATGTGATTCAGGGCATGAGTTTCAGTGCATGAGTTTCAGGGCAGGAGTTTCAGGGTATGTGATTTTGGGCATGAGTTTCAGGGCATGAGATTCAGGGCTTCAGTTTCAGGGCATGAGGTTCAGGGCATGAGTTTCAGGTCATGAGATTCAGGGCATGAGTTTCAGTGCAGGAACTTGAGCTCATGAGATTCAGTGCACGAGTTTCAGAGCGTGAGATTCAGGGCATGAGATTCAGGGCTTGAGTTTCAGGGCAGGAGATTCAGGGCTGGTGTTTCAGTGCAGGAGTTTCAGGGCATGAGATTCAGGGCATGAGATTCAGGGCATGAGTTTTAGGACAGGAGATTCAGGGCATGAGTTTCAGGGCATGAGTTTCAGGGCATGAGTTTCAGGGCAGGAGTTTCAGGGCATGTAATTCAGGGCGTGAGTTTCAGGATATGAGATTCATGGCATGAGTTTCAGTGCAGGAGTTTCAGGGCATGAGATTCAGGGCATGAGTTTCAGGGCATGAGATTCAGGGCAGGTATTTCAGGGCATGTAATTCAGGGCATGAGTTTCTGGGCAGATGATTCAGGGCAGGAGTTTTAGGGCATGTGATTCAGGGCATCAGTTTCAGTGCATGAGTTTCAGAGCAGGAGTTTCAGGGCATGAGATTCAGGGCATGAGTTTCTGGGCAGATGATTCAGGGCAGGAGATTTAGGGCATGTGATTCAGGGCATGAGTTTCAGGGCATGAGTTTCAGTGCATGAGTTTCAGGGCAGGAGTTTCAGGGTATGTGATTTAGGGCAAGAGATTCAGGGCATGAGTTTTAGGGCATGTGATTCAGGGCATGATTTTAGGTGCATGAGTTTCAGGGCAGTAGTTTCAGGGTATGTGATTTAGGGCATGAGTTTCAGGGCATGAGATTCAGGGCTTGAGTTTCAGGGCATGAGGTTCAGGGCATGAGTTTCAGGGCATGAGATTCAGGGCATGAGTTTCAGTGTAGGAACTTGAGGGCATGAGATTCAGTGCACGAGTTTCAGAGCATGAGATTCAGGGCATGAGATTCAGGGTATGATTTTCAAGGCAGAAGATTCAGGGCAGGTATTTCAGTGCAGGAGTTTCAGGGCATGAGATTCAGGGCATGAGATTCAGGGCATGAGTTTCAGGGCATGAGATTCAGGGCAGGTATTTCAGGGCATGTAATTCAGGGCATGATTTTCTGGGCAGATTATTCAGGGCAGGAATTTTAGGGCATGTGATTCAGGGCATGAGTTTCAGTGCATGAGTTTCAGGGCAGTAGTTTCAGGGTATGTGATTTAGGGCATGAGTTTCAGGGCATGAGATTCAGGGCTTGAGTTTCAGTGCATGAGGTTCAGGGCATGAGTTTCAGGGCAGGAGTTTTAGGGCATGTGATTCAGGGCGTGAGTTTCAGGATATGAGATTCATGGCATGAGTTTCAGTGCAGGAGTTTCAGGGCATGAGATTCAGGGCATGAGTTTCAGAGCATGAGATTCAGGGCATGAGATTCAGGGCATGATTTTCAGGGCAGGAAATTCAGGGCAGGTGTTTCAGTGCAGGAGTTTCAGGGCATGAGATTCAGGGCATGAGATTCAGGGCATGAGTTTCAGGACAGGAGATTCAGGGCTTGAGTTTCAGGGCATGAGTTTCAGGGCATGAGATTCAGGGCATGAGATTCAGGACTTCATTTACAGGGCCGGAGATTCAGGGCAGGTGTTTCAGTGCAGGAGTTTCAGGGCACGAGATTCAGTGCATGAGATTCAGGGCATGAGTTTCAGGGCATGAGTTTCAGGGCATGAGTTTCAGGGCAGTAGTTTCAGGGCATGTGATTCAAGGCGTGAGTTTCAGGGCATGAGATTCAGGGCATGAGTTTCAGTGCATGAGTTTGAGGGCAGGAGTTTCAAGGCATGAGATTCAGGGCATGAGTTTCAGTGCATGAGTTTGAGGGCAGGAGTTTCAGGGCATGAGATTAAGGGCATGAGTTTCAGGGCATGAGATTCAGGGCAGGTATTTCAGGGCATGTAATTCAGGGCATGAGTTTCTGGGCAGATGATTCAGGGCATGAGTTTTAGGGCATGTGATTCAGGGCATGAGTTTCAGTGCATGAGTTTAAGGGCAGGAGTTTCAGGGAATGTGATGTAGGGCATGAGTTTCAGGGCATGAGTTTCAGAGCATGAGATTCAGGGCATGAGATTCAGGGCATGATTTTCAGGGCAGGAGATTCAGGGCAGGTGTTTCAGTGCAGGAGTTTCAGGGCATGAGATTCAGGGCATGAGATTCAGGGCATGAGTTTCAGGACAGGAGATTCAGGGCATGAGTTTCAGGGCATGAGTTTTAGGGCATGAGATTCAGGGCATGAGATTCAGGGCTTCATTTTCAGGGCAGGAGATTCAGGGCAGGTGTTTCAGTGCAGGAGTTTCAGGGCACGAGATTCAGGGCATGAGATTCAGGGCATGAGTTTCAGGGCATGAGTTTGAGGGCAGGAGTTTCTGGGCATGAGATTCAGGGCATGAGTTTCAGTGCATGAGATTCAGGGCAGGTATTTCAGGGCATGAGGTTCAGGGCATGAGTTTCAGGGCATGAGATTCAGGGCTTGAGTTTCAGTGCAGGAACTTGAGGGCATGAGATTCAGTGCACGAGTTTCAGAGCATGAGATTCAGGGCATGAGATTCAGGTCATGATTTTCAAGGCAGGAGATTCAGGGCAGGTGTTTCAGTGCAGGGGTTTCAGGGCATGAGATTCAGGACATGAGATTCAGGGCATGAGTTTTAGGACAGGAGATTCAGGGCATGAGTTTCAGGGCATGAGTTTCAGGGCATGAGTTTCAGGGCAGGAGTTTCAGGGCATGTAATTCAGTGCGTGAGTTTCAGGATATGAGATTCATGGCATGAGTTTCAGTGCAGGAGTTTCAGGGCATGAGATTCAGGGCATGAGTTTCAGGGCATGAGATTCAGGGCAGGTATTTCAGGGCATGTAATTCAGGGCATGAGTTTCTGGGCAGATGATTCAGGGCATGAGTTTTAGGGCATGAGATTCAGGGCATGAGTTTCAGGACAGGAAATTCAGGGCATGAGTTTCAGGGCATGAGTTTCAGGGCAGGAGTTTCAGGGCATGTGATTCAGGGCCTGAGTTTCAGGATATGAGATTCATGGCATGAGTTTCAGTGCAGGAGTTTCAGGGCATGAGATTCAGGGCATGAGTTTCAGGGCATGAGATTCAGGGCAGGTATTTCAGGGCATGTAATTCAGGGCATGATTTTCTGGGCAGATGATTCAGGGCAGGAATTTTAGGGCATGTGATTCAGGGCATGAGTTTCAGTGCATGAGTTTCAGGGCAGTAGTTTCAGGGTATGTGATTTAGGGCATGAGATTCAGGGCTTGAGTTTCAGGGCATGAGATTCAGGGCATGAGATTCAGGGCAGGTATTTCAGGGCATGTAATTCAGGGCATGAGTTTCTGGGCAGATGATTCAGGGCAGGAGTTTTAGGGCATGAGATTCAGGGCATGAGATTCAGGGCATGAGTTTCAGGGCATGAGATTCAGGGCATGAGTTTCAGTGCATGAGTTTGAGGGCAGGAGTTTCAAGGCATGAGATTCAGGGCATGAGTTTCAGTGCATGAGTTTGAGGGCAGGAGTTTCAGGGCATGAGATTAAGGGCATGAGTTTCAGGGCATGAGATTCAGGGCAGGTATTTCAGGGCATGTAATTCAGGGCATGAGTTTCTGGGCAGATGATTCAGGGCATGAGTTTTAGGGCATGTGATTCAGGGCATGAGTTTCAGTGCATGAGTTTAAGGGCAGGAGTTTCAGGGAATGTGATGTAGGGCATGAGTTTCAGGGCATGAGTTTCAGAGCATGAGATTCAGGGCATGAGATTCAGGGCATGATTTTCAGGGCAGGAGATTCAGGGCAGGTGTTTCAGTGCAGGAGTTTCAGGGCATGAGATTCAGGGCATGAGATTCAGGGCATGAGTTTCAGGACAGGAGATTCAGGGCATGAGTTTCAGGGCATGAGTTTTAGGGCATGAGATTCAGGGCATGAGATTCAGGGCTTCATTTTCAGGGC
>NW_027277724.1:0-25178 GCF_030028105.1 Mobula birostris
GGCATGAGTTTCAGGGCATGAGATTCAGGGCATGAGTTTCAGTGCAGGAACTTGAGGGCATGAGATTCAGTGCACGAGTTTCAGAGCATGAGATTCAGGGCATGAGATTCAGGGCATGATTTTCAGGGCAGGAGATTCAGGGCAGGTGTTTCAGTGCAGGAGTTTCAGGGCATGAGATTCAGGGCATGAGTTTCAGGGCATGAGTTTCAGGACAGGAGATTCAGGGCATGAGTTTCAGGACATGAGTTTCAGGGCATGAGTTTCAGGGCAGGAGTTTCAGGGCATGTGATTCAGGGCGTGAGTTTCAGGATATGAGATTCATGGCATGAGTTTCAGAGCAGGAGTTTCAGGGCATGAGATTCAGAGCATGAGTTTCAGGGTAGGTGATTCAGGGCAGGAGTTTCCGGACATGAGATTCAGGGCATGAGTTTCAGTGCAGGAACTTGAGGTCATGAGATTCAGTGCACGAGTTTCAGAGCATGAGATTCAGGGCATGAGATTCAGGGCATGAGTTTCAGGGCAGGAGATTCAGGGCAGGTGTTTCACTGCAAGAGTTTCAGGGCATGAGATTCAGGGCATGAGATTCAGGGCATGAGATTTAGTACAGGAGATTCAGTGCATGAGTTTCAGGGCATGAGTTTCAGGGCAGGAGTTGTAGGGCATGTGATTCAGGGCATGAGTTTCAGTGCATGAGTTTCAGGGCAGGAGTTTCTGGGTATGTGATTTAGGGCATGAGTTTCAGGGTATGTGATTTAGGGCATGAGTTTCAGGGCATGAGATTCAGGGCTTGAGTTTCAGGGCATGAGGTTCAGGGCATGAGTTTCAGGTCATGAGATTCAGGGCATGAGTTTCAGTGCAGGAACTTGAGGGCATAAGATTCAGTGCACGAGTTTCAGAGCATGAGATTCAGGGCATGAGATTCAGGGCATGATTTTCAGGGCAGGAGATTCAGGGCAGGTGTTTCAGTGCAGGCGTTTCAGGGCATGAGATTCAGGGCATGAGATTCAGGGCATGAGTTTCAGGACAGGAGATTCAGGGCATGAGTTTCAGGGCATGAGTTTCAGGGCAGGAGTTTCAGAGCATGTGATTCAGGGCGTGAGTTTCAGGATATGAGATTCAGAGCATGTGATTCAGGGCGTGAGTTTCAGGATATGAGATTCATGGCATGAGTTTCAGTGCAGGAGTTTCAGGGCATGAGATTCAGGGCATGAGTTTCAGTGCATGAGTTTGAGTGCAGGAGTTTCAAGGCATGAGATTCAGGGCATGAGTTTCAGTGCATGAGTTTGAGGGAAGGAGTTTCAGGGCATGAGATTCAGGGCATGAGTTTCAGGGCATGAGATCACGGCAGGTATTTCAGGGCATGTAATTCAGGGCATGAGATTCTGGGCATATGATTCAGGGCAGGAGTTTTAGGGCATGTGATTCAGGGCATGAGTTTCAGTGCATGAGTTTCAGGGCAGGAGTTTCAGGGTATGTGATTTAGGGCATGAGTTTCAGGGCATGAGATTCAGGGCTTGAGTTTCAGGGCATGAGGTTCAGGGCATGAGTTTCAGGGCATGAGATTCAGGGCATGAGTTTCAGTGCAGGAACTTGAGGGCATGAGATTCAGTGCACAAGTTTCAGAGCATGAGATTCAGGGCATGAGATTCAGGGCATGATTTTCAGGGCAGGAGATTCAGGGCAGGTGCTTCAGTGCAGGAGTTTCAGGGCATGAGATTCAGGGCATGAGTTTCAGGGCATGAGTTTCAGGACAGGAGATTCAGGGCATGAGTTTCAGGACATGAGTTTCAGGGCATGAGTTTCAGGGCAGGAGTTTCAGGGCATGTGATTCAGGGCGTGAGTTTCAGGATATGAGATTCATGGCATGAGTTTCAGAGCAGGAGTTTCAGGGCATGAGATTCAGAGCATGAGTTTCAGGGTAGGTGATTCAGGGCAGGAGTTTCAGGACATGAGATTCAGGGCATGAGTTTCAGTGCAGGAACTTGAGGTCATGAGATTCAGTGCACGAGTTTCAGAGCATGAGATTCAGGGCATGAGATTCAGGGCATGAGTTTCAGGGCAGGAGATTCAGGGCAGGTGTTTCACTGCAAGAGTTTCAGGGCATGAGATTCAGGGCATGAGATTTAGTACAGGAGATTCAGTGCATGAGTTTCAGGGCATGAGTTTCAGGGCAGGAGTTGTAGGGCATGTGATTCAGGGCATGAGTTTCAGTGCATGAGTTTCAGGGCAGGACTTTCTGGGTATGTGATTTAGGGCATGAGTTTCAGGGTATGTGATTTAGGGCATGAGTTTCAGGGCATGAGATTCAGGGCTTGAGTTTCAGGGCATGAGGTTCAGGGCATGAGTTTCAGGTCATGAGATTCAGGGCATGAGTTTCAGTGCAGGAACTTGAGGGCATAATATTCAGTGCACGAGTTTCAGAGCATGAGATTCAGGGCATGAGATTCAGGGCATGATTTTCAGGGCAGGAGATTCAGGGCAGGTGTTTCAGTGCAGGAGTTTCAGGGCATGAGATTCAGGGCATGAGATTCAGGGCATGAGTTTCAGGACAGGAGATTCAGGGCATGAGTTTCAGGGCATGAGTTTCAGGGCAGGAGTTTCAGAGCATGTGATTCAGGGCGTGAGTTTCAGGATATGAGATTCAGAGCATGTGATTCAGGGCGTGAGTTTCAGGATATGAGATTCATGGCATGAGTTTCAGTGCAGGAGTTTCAGGGCATGAGATTCAGGGCATGAGTTTCAGTGCATGAGTTTGAGGGCAGGAGTTTCAAGGCATGAGATTCAGGGCATGAGTTTCAGTCCAGGAACTTGAGGGCATGAGATTCAGTGCATGAGATTCAGAGCATGAGATTCAGGGCATGAAATTCAGGGCATGATTTTCAGGGCAGGAGATTCAGGGCAGGTGTTTCAGTGCAGGACTTTCAGGGCATGAGATTCAGGGCTTGAGTTTAAGGGCATGAGTTTCAGGGCATAAGTTTCAGGACATGAGTTTCAGGGAATGAGATTCAGGACATGAGTTTCAGGGCATGAGTTTCAGTGCAGGAACTTGAGGGCATGAGATTCAGGGCATGAGTTTTAGGACAGGAGATTCAGGGCATGAGTTTCAGGGCATGAGCTTCAGGGCATGAGTTTCAGGGCAGAAGTTTCAGGGCATGTAATTCAGGGCGTGAGTTTCAGGATATGAGATTCATGGCAAGAGTTTCAGTGCAGGAGTTTCAGGGCATGAGATTCAGGGCATGAGTTTCAGGGCATGAGATTCAGGACAGCAGTTTCAAGGCATGAGATTCAGGGCATGAGTTTCAGTGCATGAGTTTGAGGGCAGGAGTTTCAAGGCATGAGATTCAGGGCATGAGTTTCAGTGCATGAGTTTGAGGGCAGGAGTTTCAGGGCATGAGATTCAAGGCATGAGTTGCAGGGCATGAGATTCAGGGCATGAGTTTCAGTGCATGAGTTTGAGGGCAGGAGTTTCAAGGCATGAGATTCAGGGCATGAGTTTCAGTGCATGAGTTTGAGGGAAGGAGTTTCAGGGCATGAGATTCAGGGCATGAGTTTCAGGGCATGAGATCAGGGCAGGTATTTCAGGGCATGTAATTCAGGGCATGAGATTCTGGGCATATGATTCAGGGCAGGAGTTTTAGGGCATGTGATTCAGGGCATGAGTTTCAGTGCATGAGTTTCAGGGCAGGAGTTTCAGGGTATGTGATTTAGGGCATGAGTTTCAGGGCATGAGATTCAGGGCTTGAGTTTCAGGGCATGAGGTTCAGGGCATGAGTTTCAGGGCATGAGATTCAGGGCATGAGTTTCAGTGCAGGAACTTGAGGGCATGAGATTCAGTGCACAAGTTTCAGAGCATGAGATTCAGGGCATGATTTTCAGGGCAGGAGATTCAGGGCAGGTGTTTCAGTGCAGGAGTTTCAGGGCATGAGATTCAGGGCATGAGTTTCAGGGCATGAGATTCAGGGCATGAAATTCAGGGCATGAATTTCAGGGCAGGAGATTCAGGGCAGGTGTTTCAGTGCAGGACTTTCAGGGCATGAGATTCAGGGCATGAGATTCAGGGCTTGAGTTTAAGGGCATGAGTTTCAGGGCATAAGTTTCAGGACATGAGTTTCAGGGAATGAGATTCAGGACATGAGTTTCAGGGCATGAGTTTCAGTGCAGGAACTTGAGGGCATGAGATTCAGGGCATGAGTTTCAGGGCAGGAGTTTCAAGGCATGAGATTCAGGGCATGAGTTTCAGTGCATGAGTTTGAGGGCAGGAGTTTCAGGGCATGAGATTCAGGGCATGAGTTTCAGGGCATGAGATTCAGGGCAGGTATTTCAGGGCATGTAATTCAGGGCATGAGTTTCTGGGCAGATGATTCAGGGCAGGAGTTTTAGGGCATGTGATTCAGGGCATGAGTTTCAGTGCATGAGTTTCAGGGCAGGAGTTTCAGGGTATGTGATTTAGGGCATGAGTTTGAGGGCATGAGGTTCAGGGCATGAGTTTCAGGGCATGAGATTCAGGGCATGAGTTTCAGTGCAGGAACTTGAGGGCATGAGATTCAGTGCACGAGTTTCAGAGCATGAGATTCAGGGCATGAGATTCAGGGCATGATTTTCAGGGCAGGAGATTCAGGGCAGGTGTTTCAGGGTATGTGATTTAGGGCATGAGTTTCAGGGCATGAGATTCAGGGCTTGAGTTTCAGGGCATGAGGTTCAGGGCATGAGTTTCAGGTCATGAGATTCAGGGCATGAGTTTCAGTCCAGGAACTTGAGGGCATGAGATTCAGTGCATGAGTTTCAGAGCATGAGATTCAAGGCATGAGATTCAGTGCATGATTTTCAGGGCAGGAGATTCAGAGCAGGTGTTTCAGTGCAGGAGTTTCAGGGCATGAGATTCAGGGCATGAGATTCAGGGCATGAGTTTCAGGGCATGAGTTTCAGGGCAGGAGTTTCAGAGCATGTGATTCAGGGCGTGAGTTTCAGGATATGAGATTCAGAGCATGTGATTCAGGGCGTGAGTTTCAGGATATGAGATTCATGGCATGAGTTTCAGTGCAGGAGTTTCAGGGCATGAGTTTGAGGGAAGGAATTTCAGGGCATGAGATTCAGGGCATGAGTTTCAGGGCATGAGATCAGGGCAGGTATTTCAGGGCATGTAATTCAGGGCATGAGATTCTGGGCATATGATTCAGGGCAGGAGTTTTAGGGCATGTGATTCAGGGCATGAGTTTCAGTGCATGAGTTTCAGGGCAGGAGTTTCAGGGTATGTGATTTAGGGCATGAGTTTCAGGGCATGAGATTCAGGGCTTGAGTTTCAGGGCATGAGGTTCAGGGCATGAGTTTCAGGGCATGAGATTCAGGGCATGAGTTTCAGTGCAGGAACTTGAGGGCATGAGATTCAGTGCACGAGTTTCAGAGCATGAGATTCAGGGCATGAGATTCAGGGCATGATTTTCAGGGCAGGAGATTCAGGGCAGGTGTTTCAGTGCAGGAGTTTCAGGGCATGAGATTCAGGGCATGAGTTTCAGGGCATGAGTTTCAGGACAGGAGATTCAGGGCATGAGTTTCAGGACATGAGTTTCAGGGCATGAGTTTCAGGGCAGGAGTTTCAGGGCATGTGATTCAGGGCGTGAGTTTCAGGATATGAGATTCATGGCATGAGTTTCAGAGCAGGAGTTTCAGGGCATGAGATTCAGGGCATGAGTTTCAGTGCAGGAACTTGAGGTCATGAGATTCAGTGCACGAGTTTCAGAGCATGAGATTCAGGGCATGAGATTCAGGGCATGAGTTTCAGGGCAGGAGATTCAGGGCAGGTGTTTCACTGCAAGAGTTTCAGGGCATGAGATTCAGGGCATGAGATTCAGGGCATGAGATTTAGTACAGGAGATTCAGTGCATGAGTTTCAGGGCATGAGTTTCAGGGCAGGAGTTGTAGGGCATGTGATTCAGGGCATGAGTTTCAGTGCATGAGTTTCAGGGCAGGAGTTTCTGGGTATGTGATTTAGGGCATGAGTTTCAGGGTATGTGATTTAGGGCATGAGTTTCAGGGCATGAGATTCAGGGCTTGAGTTTCAGGGCATGAGGTTCAGGGCATGAGTTTCAGGTCATGAGATTCAGGGCATGAGTTTCAGTGCAGGAACTTGAGGGCATAAGATTCAGTGCACGAGTTTCAGAGCATGAGATTCAGGGCATGAGATTCAGGGCATGATTTTCCGGGCAGGAGATTCAGGGCAGGTGTTTCAGTGCAGGAGTTTCAGGGCATGAGATTCAGGGCATGAGATTCAGGGCATGAGATTCAGGGCATGAGTTTCAGGACAGGAGATTCAGGGCATGAGTTTCAGGGCATGAGTTTCAGGGCAGGAGTTTCAGAGCATGTGATTCAGGGCGTGAGTTTCAGGATATGAGATTCAGAGCATGTGATTCAGGGCGTGAGTTTCAGGATATGAGATTCATGGCATGAGTTTCAGTGCAGGAGTTTCAGGGCATGAGATTCAGGGCATGAGTTTCAGTGCATGAGTTTGAGGGCAGGAGTTTCAAGGCATGAGATTCAGGGCATGAGTTTCTGTGCATGAGTTTGAGGGAAGGAGTTTCAGGGCATGAGATTCAGGGCATGAGTTTCAGGGCATGAGATCAGGGCAGGTATTTCAGGGCATGTAATTCAGGGCATGAGATTCTGGGCATATGATTCAGGGCAGGAGTTTTAGGGCATGTGATTCAGGGCATGAGTTTCAGTGCATGAGTTTCAGGGCAGGAGTTTCAGGGTATGTGATTTAGGGCATGAGTTTCAGGGCATGAGATTCAGGGCTTGAGTTTCAGGGCATGAGGTTCAGGGCATGAGTTTCAGGGCATGAGATTCAGGGAATGAGTTTCAGTGCAGGAACTTGAGGGCATGAGATTCAGTGCACGAGTTTCAGAGCATGAGATTCAGGGCATGAGATTCAGGGCATGATTTTCAGGGCAGGAGATTCAGGGCAGGTGTTTCAGTGCAGGAGTTTCAGGGCATGAGATTCAGGGCATGAGTTTCAGGGCATGAGTTTCAGGACAGGAGATTCAGGGCATGAGTTTCAGGACATGAGTTTCAGGGCATGAGTTTCAGGGCAGGAGTTTCAGGGCATGTGATTCAGGGCGTGAGTTTCAGGATATGAGATTCATGGCATGAGTTTCAGAGCAGGAGTTTCAGGGCATGAGATTCAGAGCATGAGTTTCAGGGTAGGTGATTCAGGGCAGGAGTTTCAGGACATGAGATTCAGGGCATGAGTTTCAGTGCAGGAACTTGAGGTCATGAGATTCAGTGCACGAGTTTCAGAGCATGAGATTCAGGGCATGAGATTCAGGGCATGAGTTTCAGGGCAGGAGATTCAGGGCAGGTGTTTCACTGCAAGAGTTTCAGGGCATGAGATTCAGGGCATGAGATTCAGGGCATGAGATTTAGTACAGGAGATTCAGTGCATGAGTTTCAGGGCATGAGTTTCAGGGCAGGAGTTGTAGGGCATGTGATTCAGGGCATGAGTTTCAGTGCATGAGTTTCAGGGCAGGAGTTTCTGGGTATGTGATTTAGGGCATGAGTTTCAGGGTATGTGATTTAGGGCATGAGTTTCAGGGCATGAGATTCAGGGCTTGAGTTTCAGGGCATGAGGTTCAGGGCATGAGTTTCAGGTCATGAGATTCAGGGCATGAGTTTCAGTGCAGGAACTTGAGGACATAAGATTCAGTGCACGAGTTTCAGAGCATGAGATTCAGGGCATGAGATTCAGGGCATGATTTTCAGGGCAGGAGATTCAGGGCAGGTGTTTCAGTGCAGGAGTTTCAGGGCATGAGATTCAGGGCATGAGATTCAGGGCATGAGTTTCAGGACAGGAGATTCAGGGCATGAGTTTCAGGGCATGAGTTTCAGGGCAGGAGTTTCAGAGCATGTGATTCAGGGCGTGAGTTTCAGGATATAAGATTCAGAGCATGTGATTCAGGGCGTGAGTTTCAGGAAATGAGATTCATGGCATGAGTTTCAGTGCAGGAGTTTCAGGGCATGAGATTCAGGGCATGAGTTTCAGTGCATGAGTTTGAGGGAAGGAGTTTCAGGGCATGAGATTCAGGGCATGAGTTTCAGGGCATGAGATCAGGGCAGGTATTTCAGGGCATGTAATTCAGGGCATGAGATTCTGGGCATATGATTCAGGGCAGGAGTTTTAGGGCATGTGATTCAGGGCATGAGTTTCAGTGCATGAGTTTCAGGGCAGGAGTTTCAGGGTATGTGATTTAGGGCATGAGTTTCAGGGCATGAGATTCAGGGCTTGAGTTTCAGGGCATGAGGTTCAGGGCATGAGTTTCAGGGCATGAGATTCAGGGCATGAGTTTCAGTGCAGGAACTTGAGGGCATGAGATTCAGTGCACGAGTTTCAGAGCATGAGATTCAGGGCATGAGATTCAGGGCATGATTTTCAGGGCAGGAGATTCAGGGCAGGTGTTTTAGTGCAGGAGTTTCAGGGCATGAGATTCAGGGCATGAGTTTCAGGGCATGAGATTCAGGGCATGAGATTCAGGGCATGAGTTTCAGGACAGGAGATTCAGGGCATGAGTTTCAGGACATGAGTTTCAGGGCATGAGTTTCAGGGCAGGAGTTTCTGGGCATGTGATTCAGGGCGTGAGTTTCAGGATATGAGATTCATGGCATGAGTTTCAGTGCAGGAGTTTCAGGGCATGAGATTCAGAGCATGAGTTTCAGGGTAGGTGATTCAGGGCAGGAGTTTCAGGACATGAGATTCAGGGCATGAGTTTCAGTGCAGGAAATTGAGGTCATGAGATTCAGTGCACGAGTTTCAGAGCATGAGATTCAGGGCATGAGATTCAGGGCATGAGTTTCAGGGCAGGAGATTCAGGGCAGATGTTTCACTGCAAGAGTTTCAGGGCATGAGATTCAGGGCATGAGATTCAGGGCATGAGATTTAGTACAGGAGATTCAGTGCATGAGTTTCAGGGCAGGAGTTTCTGGGTATGTGATTTAGGGCATGAGTTTCAGGGCATGAGATTCAGGGCTTGAGTTTCACGGCATGAGGTTCAGGGCATGAGTTTCAGGTCATGAGATTCAGGGCATGAGTTTCAGTCCAGGAACTTGAGGGCATGAGATTCAGTGCATGAGTTTCAGAGCAGGAGATTCAGGGCAGGTGTTTCAGTGCAGGACTTTCAGGGCATGAGATTCAGGGCATGAGATTCAGGGCTTGAGTTTAAGGGCATGAGTTTCAGGGCATAAGTTTCAGGACATGAGTTTCAGGGAATGAGATTCAGGACATGAGTTTCAGGGCATGAGTTTCAGTGCAGGAACTTGAGGGCATGAGATTCAGGGCATGAGTTTCAGGACAGGAGATTCAGGGCATGAGTTTCAGGGCATGAGTTTCAGGGCATGAGTTTCAGGGCAGAAGTTTCAGGGCATGTAATTCAGGGCGTGAGTTTCAGGATATGAGATTCATGGCAAGAGTTTCAGTGCAGGAGTTTCAGGGCATGAGATTCAGGGCATGAGTTTCAGGGCATGAGATTCAGGACAGCAGTTTCAAGGCATGAGATTCAGGGCATGAGTTTCAGTGCATGAGTTTGAGGGCAGGAGTTTCAAGGCATGAGATTCAGGGCATGAGTTTCAGTGCATGAGTTTGAGGGCAGGAGTTTCAGGGCATGAGATTCAGGGCATGAGTTTCAGGGCATGAGATTCAGGGCAGGTATTTCAGGGCATGTAATTCAGGGCATGAGTTTCTGGGCAGATGATTCAGGGCAGGAGTTTTAGGGCATGTGATTCAGGGCATGAGTTTCAGTGCATGAGTTTCAGGGCAGGAGTTTCAGGGTATGTGATTTAGGGCATGAGTTTCAGGGCATGAGGTTCAGGGCATGAGTTTCAGGGCATGAGATTCAGGGCATGAGTTTCAGTGCAGGAACTTGAGGGCATGAGATTCAGTGCACGAGTTTCAGAGCATGAGATTCAGGGCATGAGATTCAGGGCATGATTTTCAGGGCAGGAGATTCAGGGCAGGTGTTTCAGGGCATGAGATTCAGGGCATGAGTTTCAGGACAGGAGATTCAGGGCATGAGTTTCAGGGCATGAGTTTCAGGGCAGGAGTTTCAGGGCATGTGATTCAGGGCGTGAGTTTCAGGATATGAGATTCATGGCATGAGTTTCAGTGCAGGAGTTTCAGGGCATGAGATTCAGGGCATGAGTTTCAGGGTAGGTGATTCAGGGCAGGAGTTTCAAGACATGAGATTCAGGTCATGAGTTTCAGTGCAGGAACTTGAGGTCATGAGATTCAGTGCACGACTTTCAGAGCGTGAGATTCAGGGCATGAGATTCAGGGCATGAGTTTTAGGACAGGAGATTCAGGGCATGAGTTTCAGGGCATGAGTTTCAGGGCATGAGTTTCAGGGCAGGAGTTTTAGGGCATGAGTTTCAGGGAATGAGATTCAGGGCTTGAGTTTCAGGGCATGAGGTTCAGGGCATGAGTTTCAGGTCATGAGATTCAGGGCATGAGTTTCAGTCCAGGAACTTGAGGGCATGAGATTCAGTGCATGAGTTTCAGAGCATGAGATTCAGGGCATGATTTTCAGGGCAGGAGATTCAGGGCAGGTGTTTCAGTGCAGGAGTTTCAGGGCATGAGATTCAGGGCATGAGATTCAGGGCATGAGTTTCAGGACAGGAGATTCAGGGCATGAGTTTCAGTGCAGGAGTTTCAGGGCATGAGATTCAGGGCATGAGTTTTAGGACAGGAGATTCAAGGCATGAGTTTCAGGGCATGAGTTTCAGGGCAGGAGTTTCAGGGCAGGAGTTTTAGGGCATGAGTTTCAGTGCATGAGTTTCAGGGCAGGAGTTTCAGGGTATGTGATTTAGGGCATGATTTTCAGGGCAGGAGATTCAGGGCAGGTGTTTCAGTGCAGGAGTTTCAGGGCATGAGATTCAGGGCATGAGTTTCAGGGCATGAGATTCAGGGCATGAAATTCAGGGCATGAATTTCAGGGCAGGAGATTCAGGGCAGGTGTTTCAGTGCAGGACTTTCAGGGCATGAGATTCAGGGCATGAGATTCAGGGCTTGAGTTTAAGGGCATGAGTTTCAGGGCATAAGTTTCAGGACATGAGTTTCAGGGAATGAGATTCAGGACATGAGTTTCAGGGCATGAGTTTCAGTGCAGGAACTTGAGGGCATGAGATTCAGGGCATGAGTTTCAGGGCAGGAGTTTCAAGGCATGAGATTCAGGGCATGAGTTTCAGTGCATGAGTTTGAGGGCAGGAGTTTCAGGGCATGAGATTCAGGGCATGAGTTTCAGGGCATGAGATTCAGGGCAGGTATTTCAGGGCATGTAATTCAGGGCATGAGTTTCTGGGCAGATGATTCAGGGCAGGAGTTTTAGGGCATGTGATTCAGGGCATGAGTTTCAGTGCATGAGTTTCAGGGCAGGAGTTTCAGGGTATGTGATTTAGGGCATGAGTTTGAGGGCATGAGGTTCAGGGCATGAGTTTCAGGGCATGAGATTCAGGGCATGAGTTTCAGTGCAGGAACTTGAGGGCATGAGATTCAGTGCACGAGTTTCAGAGCATGAGATTCAGGGCATGAGATTCAGGGCATGATTTTCCGGGCAGGAGATTCAGGGCAGGTGTTTCAGGGTATGTGATTTAGGGCATGAGTTTCAGGGCATGAGATTCAGGGCTTGAGTTTCAGGGCATGAGGTTCAGGGCATGAGTTTCAGGTCATGAGATTCAGGGCATGAGTTTCAGTCCAGGAACTTGAGGGCATGAGATTCAGTGCATGAGTTTCAGAGCATGAGATTCAAGGCATGAGATTCAGTGCATGATTTTCAGGGCAGGAGATTCAGAGCAGGTGTTTCAGTGCAGGAGTTTCAGGGCATGAGATTCAGGGCATGAGATTCAGGGCATGAGTTTCAGGGCATGAGTTTCAGGGCAGGAGTTTCAGAGCATGTGATTCAGGGCGTGAGTTTCAGGATATGAGATTCAGAGCATGTGATTCAGGGCGTGAGTTTCAGGATATGAGATTCATGGCATGAGTTTCAGTGCAGGAGTTTCAGGGCATGAGTTTGAGGGAAGGAATTTCAGGGCATGAGATTCAGGGCATGAGTTTCAGGGCATGAGATCAGGGCAGGTATTTCAGGGCATGTAATTCAGGGCATGAGATTCTGGGCATATGATTCAGGGCAGGAGTTTTAGGGCATGTGATTCAGGGCATGAGTTTCAGTGCATGAGTTTCAGGGCAGGAGTTTCAGGGTATGTGATTTAGGGCATGAGTTTCAGGGCATGAGATTCAGGGCTTGAGTTTCAGGGCATGAGGTTCAGGGCATGAGTTTCAGGGCATGAGATTCAGGGCATGAGTTTCAGTGCAGGAACTTGAGGGCATGAGATTCAGTGCACGAGTTTCAGAGCATGAGATTCAGGGCATGAGATTCAGGGCATGATTTTCAGGGCAGGAGATTCAGGGCAGGTGTTTCAGTGCAGGAGTTTCAGGGCATGAGATTCAGGGCATGAGTTTCAGGGCATGAGTTTCAGGACAGGAGATTCAGGGCATGAGTTTCAGGACATGAGTTTCAGGGCATGAGTTTCAGGGCAGGAGTTTCAGGGCATGTGATTCAGGGCGTGAGTTTCAGGATATGAGATTCATGGCATGAGTTTCAGAGCAGGAGTTTCAGGGCATGAGATTCAGGGCATGAGTTTCAGTGCAGGAACTTGAGGTCATGAGATTCAGTGCACGAGTTTCAGAGCATGAGATTCAGGGCATGAGATTCAGGGCATGAGTTTCAGGGCAGGAGATTCAGGGCAGGTGTTTCACTGCAAGAGTTTCAGGGCATGAGATTCAGGGCATGAGATTCAGGGCATGAGATTTAGTACAGGAGATTCAGGGCATGAGTTTCAGTGCATGAGTTTGAGGGCAGGAGTTTCAGGGCATGAGATTCAGGGCATGAGTTTCAGGGCATGAGATTCAGGGCAGGTATTTCAGGGCATGTAATTCAGGGCATGAGTTTCTGGGCAGATGATTCAGGGCAGGAGTTTTAGGGCATGTGATTCAGGGCATGAGTTTCAGTGCATGAGTTTCAGGGCAGGAGTTTCAGGGTATGTGATTTAGGGCATGAGTTTGAGGGCATGAGGTTCAGGGCATGAGTTTCAGGGCATGAGATTCAGGGCATGAGTTTCAGTGCAGGAACTTGAGGGCATGAGATTCAGTGCACGAGTTTCAGAGCATGAGATTCAGGGCATGAGATTCAGGGCATGATTTTCAGGGCAGGAGATTCAGGGCAGGTGTTTCAGGGTATGTGATTTAGGGCATGAGTTTCAGGGCATGAGATTCAGGGCTTGAGTTTCAGGGCATGAGGTTCAGGGCATGAGTTTCAGGTCATGAGATTCAGGGCATGAGTTTCAGTCCAGGAACTTGAGGGCATGAGATTCAGTGCATGAGTTTCAGAGCATGAGATTCAAGGCATGAGATTCAGTGCATGATTTTCAGGGCAGGAGATTCAGAGCAGGTGTTTCAGTGCAGGAGTTTCAGGGCATGAGATTCAGGGCATGAGATTCAGGGCATGAGTTTCAGGGCATGAGTTTCAGGGCAGGAGTTTCAGAGCATGTGATTCAGGGCGTGAGTTTCAGGATATGAGATTCAGAGCATGTGATTCAGGGCGTGAGTTTCAGGATATGAGATTCATGGCATGAGTTTCAGTGCAGGAGTTTCAGGGCATGAGTTTGAGGGAAGGAATTTCAGGGCATGAGATTCAGGGCATGAGTTTCAGGGCATGAGATCAGGGCAGGTATTTCAGGGCATGTAATTCAGGGCATGAGATTCTGGGCATATGATTCAGGGCAGGAGTTTTAGGGCATGTGATTCAGGGCATGAGTTTCAGTGCATGAGTTTCAGGGCAGGAGTTTCAGGGTATGTGATTTAGGGCATGAGTTTCAGGGCATGAGATTCAGGGCTTGAGTTTCAGGGCATGAGGTTCAGGGCATGAGTTTCAGGGCATGAGATTCAGGGCATGAGTTTCAGTGCAGGAACTTGAGGGCATGAGATTCAGTGCACGAGTTTCAGAGCATGAGATTCAGGGCATGAGATTCAGGGCATGATTTTCAGGGCAGGAGATTCAGGGCAGGTGTTTCAGTGCAGGAGTTTCAGGGCATGAGATTCAGGGCATGAGTTTCAGGGCATGAGTTTCAGGACAGGAGATTCAGGGCATGAGTTTCAGGACATGAGTTTCAGGGCATGAGTTTCAGGGCAGGAGTTTCAGGGCATGTGATTCAGGGCGTGAGTTTCAGGATATGAGATTCATGGCATGAGTTTCAGAGCAGGAGTTTCAGGGCATGAGATTCAGGGCATGAGTTTCAGTGCAGGAACTTGAGGTCATGAGATTCAGTGCACGAGTTTCAGAGCATGAGATTCAGGGCATGAGATTCAGGGCATGAGTTTCAGGGCAGGAGATTCAGGGCAGGTGTTTCACTGCAAGAGTTTCAGGGCATGAGATTCAGGGCATGAGATTCAGGGCATGAGATTTAGTACAGGAGATTCAGTGCATGAGTTTCAGGGCATGAGTTTCAGGGCAGGAGTTGTAGGGCATGTGATTCAGGGCATGAGTTTCAGTGCATGAGTTTCAGGGCAGGAGTTTCTGGGTATGTGATTTAGGGCATGAGTTTCAGGGTATGTGATTTAGGGCATGAGTTTCAGGGCATGAGATTCAGGGCTTGAGTTTCAGGGCATGAGGTTCAGGGCATGAGTTTCAGGTCATGAGATTCAGGGCATGAGTTTCAGTGCAGGAACTTGAGGGCATAAGATTCAGTGCACGAGTTTCAGAGCATGAGATTCAGGGCATGAGATTCAGGGCATGATTTTCCGGGCAGGAGATTCAGGGCAGGTGTTTCAGTGCAGGAGTTTCAGGGCATGAGATTCAGGGCATGAGATTCAGGGCATGAGATTCAGGGCATGAGTTTCAGGACAGGAGATTCAGGGCATGAGTTTCAGGGCATGAGTTTCAGGGCAGGAGTTTCAGAGCATGTGATTCAGGGCGTGAGTTTCAGGATATGAGATTCAGAGCATGTGATTCAGGGCGTGAGTTTCAGGATATGAGATTCATGGCATGAGTTTCAGTGCAGGAGTTTCAGGGCATGAGATTCAGGGCATGAGTTTCAGTGCATGAGTTTGAGGGCAGGAGTTTCAAGGCATGAGATTCAGGGCATGAGTTTCTGTGCATGAGTTTGAGGGAAGGAGTTTCAGGGCATGAGATTCAGGGCATGAGTTTCAGGGCATGAGATCAGGGCAGGTATTTCAGGGCATGTAATTCAGGGCATGAGATTCTGGGCATATGATTCAGGGCAGGAGTTTTAGGGCATGTGATTCAGGGCATGAGTTTCAGTGCATGAGTTTCAGGGCAGGAGTTTCAGGGTATGTGATTTAGGGCATGAGTTTCAGGGCATGAGATTCAGGGCTTGAGTTTCAGGGCATGAGGTTCAGGGCATGAGTTTCAGGGCATGAGATTCAGGGAATGAGTTTCAGTGCAGGAACTTGAGGGCATGAGATTCAGTGCACGAGTTTCAGAGCATGAGATTCAGGGCATGAGATTCAGGGCATGATTTTCAGGGCAGGAGATTCAGGGCAGGTGTTTCAGTGCAGGAGTTTCAGGGCATGAGATTCAGGGCATGAGTTTCAGGGCATGAGTTTCAGGACAGGAGATTCAGGGCATGAGTTTCAGGACATGAGTTTCAGGGCATGAGTTTCAGGGCAGGAGTTTCAGGGCATGTGATTCAGGGCGTGAGTTTCAGGATATGAGATTCATGGCATGAGTTTCAGAGCAGGAGTTTCAGGGCATGAGATTCAGAGCATGAGTTTCAGGGTAGGTGATTCAGGGCAGGAGTTTCAGGACATGAGATTCAGGGCATGAGTTTCAGTGCAGGAACTTGAGGTCATGAGATTCAGTGCACGAGTTTCAGAGCATGAGATTCAGGGCATGAGATTCAGGGCATGAGTTTCAGGGCAGGAGATTCAGGGCAGGTGTTTCACTGCAAGAGTTTCAGGGCATGAGATTCAGGGCATGAGATTCAGGGCATGAGATTTAGTACAGGAGATTCAGTGCATGAGTTTCAGGGCATGAGTTTCAGGGCAGGAGTTGTAGGGCATGTGATTCAGGGCATGAGTTTCAGTGCATGAGTTTCAGGGCAGGAGTTTCTGGGTATGTGATTTAGGGCATGAGTTTCAGGGTATGTGATTTAGGGCATGAGTTTCAGGGCATGAGATTCAGGGCTTGAGTTTCAGGGCATGAGGTTCAGGGCATGAGTTTCAGGTCATGAGATTCAGGGCATGAGTTTCAGTGCAGGAACTTGAGGACATAAGATTCAGTGCACGAGTTTCAGAGCATGAGATTCAGGGCATGAGATTCAGGGCATGATTTTCAGGGCAGGAGATTCAGGGCAGGTGTTTCAGTGCAGGAGTTTCAGGGCATGAGATTCAGGGCATGAGATTCAGGGCATGAGTTTCAGGACAGGAGATTCAGGGCATGAGTTTCAGGGCATGAGTTTCAGGGCAGGAGTTTCAGAGCATGTGATTCAGGGCGTGAGTTTCAGGATATAAGATTCAGAGCATGTGATTCAGGGCGTGAGTTTCAGGAAATGAGATTCATGGCATGAGTTTCAGTGCAGGAGTTTCAGGGCATGAGATTCAGGGCATGAGTTTCAGTGCATGAGTTTGAGGGAAGGAGTTTCAGGGCATGAGATTCAGGGCATGAGTTTCAGGGCATGAGATCAGGGCAGGTATTTCAGGGCATGTAATTCAGGGCATGAGATTCTGGGCATATGATTCAGGGCAGGAGTTTTAGGGCATGTGATTCAGGGCATGAGTTTCAGTGCATGAGTTTCAGGGCAGGAGTTTCAGGGTATGTGATTTAGGGCATGAGTTTCAGGGCATGAGATTCAGGGCTTGAGTTTCAGGGCATGAGGTTCAGGGCATGAGTTTCAGGGCATGAGATTCAGGGCATGAGTTTCAGTGCAGGAACTTGAGGGCATGAGATTCAGTGCACGAGTTTCAGAGCATGAGATTCAGGGCATGAGATTCAGGGCATGATTTTCAGGGCAGGAGATTCAGGGCAGGTGTTTTAGTGCAGGAGTTTCAGGGCATGAGATTCAGGGCATGAGTTTCAGGGCATGAGATTCAGGGCATGAGATTCAGGGCATGAGTTTCAGGACAGGAGATTCAGGGCATGAGTTTCAGGACATGAGTTTCAGGGCATGAGTTTCAGGGCAGGAGTTTCTGGGCATGTGATTCAGGGCGTGAGTTTCAGGATATGAGATTCATGGCATGAGTTTCAGTGCAGGAGTTTCAGGGCATGAGATTCAGAGCATGAGTTTCAGGGTAGGTGATTCAGGGCAGGAGTTTCAGGACATGAGATTCAGGGCATGAGTTTCAGTGCAGGAAATTGAGGTCATGAGATTCAGTGCACGAGTTTCAGAGCATGAGATTCAGGGCATGAGATTCAGGGCATGAGTTTCAGGGCAGGAGATTCAGGGCAGATGTTTCACTGCAAGAGTTTCAGGGCATGAGATTCAGGGCATGAGATTCAGGGCATGAGATTTAGTACAGGAGATTCAGTGCATGAGTTTCAGGGCAGGAGTTTCTGGGTATGTGATTTAGGGCATGAGTTTCAGGGCATGAGATTCAGGGCTTGAGTTTCACGGCATGAGGTTCAGGGCATGAGTTTCAGGTCATGAGATTCAGGGCATGAGTTTCAGTCCAGGAACTTGAGGGCATGAGATTCAGTGCATGAGTTTCAGAGCAGGAGATTCAGGGCAGGTGTTTCAGTGCAGGACTTTCAGGGCATGAGATTCAGGGCATGAGATTCAGGGCTTGAGTTTAAGGGCATGAGTTTCAGGGCATAAGTTTCAGGACATGAGTTTCAGGGAATGAGATTCAGGACATGAGTTTCAGGGCATGAGTTTCAGTGCAGGAACTTGAGGGCATGAGATTCAGGGCATGAGTTTCAGGACAGGAGATTCAGGGCATGAGTTTCAGGGCATGAGTTTCAGGGCATGAGTTTCAGGGCAGAAGTTTCAGGGCATGTAATTCAGGGCGTGAGTTTCAGGATATGAGATTCATGGCAAGAGTTTCAGTGCAGGAGTTTCAGGGCATGAGATTCAGGGCATGAGTTTCAGGGCATGAGATTCAGGACAGCAGTTTCAAGGCATGAGATTCAGGGCATGAGTTTCAGTGCATGAGTTTGAGGGCAGGAGTTTCAAGGCATGAGATTCAGGGCATGAGTTTCAGTGCATGAGTTTGAGGGCAGGAGTTTCAGGGCATGAGATTCAGGGCATGAGTTTCAGGGCATGAGATTCAGGGCAGGTATTTCAGGGCATGTAATTCAGGGCATGAGTTTCTGGGCAGATGATTCAGGGCAGGAGTTTTAGGGCATGTGATTCAGGGCATGAGTTTCAGTGCATGAGTTTCAGGGCAGGAGTTTCAGGGTATGTGATTTAGGGCATGAGTTTCAGGGCATGAGGTTCAGGGCATGAGTTTCAGGGCATGAGATTCAGGGCATGAGTTTCAGTGCAGGAACTTGAGGGCATGAGATTCAGTGCACGAGTTTCAGAGCATGAGATTCAGGGCATGAGATTCAGGGCATGATTTTCAGGGCAGGAGATTCAGGGCAGGTGTTTCAGGGCATGAGATTCAGGGCATGAGTTTCAGGACAGGAGATTCAGGGCATGAGTTTCAGGGCATGAGTTTCAGGGCAGGAGTTTCAGGGCATGTGATTCAGGGCGTGAGTTTCAGGATATGAGATTCATGGCATGAGTTTCAGTGCAGGAGTTTCAGGGCATGAGATTCAGGGCATGAGTTTCAGGGTAGGTGATTCAGGGCAGGAGTTTCAAGACATGAGATTCAGGTCATGAGTTTCAGTGCAGGAACTTGAGGTCATGAGATTCAGTGCACGACTTTCAGAGCGTGAGATTCAGGGCATGAGATTCAGGGCATGAGTTTTAGGACAGGAGATTCAGGGCATGAGTTTCAGGCATGAGTTTCAGGGCATGAGTTTCAGGGCAGGAGTTTTAGGCTGTTAGGCATGAGTTTCAGGGAATGAGATTCAGGCTTGAGTTTCAGGGCATGAGGTTCAGGGCATGAGTTTCAGGTCATGAGATTCAGGGCATGAGTTTCAGTCCAGGAACTTGAGGGCATGAGATTCAGTGCATGAGTTTCAGAGCATGAGATTCAGGGCATGATTTTCAGGGCAGGAGATTCAGGGCAGGTGTTTCAGTGCAGGAGTTTCAGGGCATGAGATTCAGGGCATGAGATTCAGGGCATGAGTTTCAGGACAGGAGATTCAGGGCATGAGTTTCAGTGCAGGAGTTTCAGGGCATGAGATTCAGGGCATGAGTTTTAGGACAGGAGATTCAAGGCATGAGTTTCAGGGCATGAGTTTCAGGGCAGGAGTTTCAGGGCAGGAGTTTTAGGGCATGAGTTTCAGTGCATGAGTTTCAGGGCAGGAGTTTCAGGGTATGTGATTTAGGGCATGAGTTTCAGGGCATGAGATTCAGGGCTTGAGTTTCAGGGCATGAGGTTCAGGGCATGAGTTTCAGGTCATGAGATTCAGGGCATGAGTTTCAGTCCAGGAACTTGAGGGCATGAGATTCAGTGCATGAGTTTCAGAGCATGAGATTCACGGCATGAGATTCAGTACATGATTTTCAGGCAGGAGATTCAGAGCAGGTGTTTCAGGAGTTGCAGGAGTTTCAGGGCATGAGATTCAGGGCATGAGATTCAGGGCATGAGTTTCAGGGCATGAGTTTCAGGGCAGGAGTTTCAGAGCATGTGATTCAGGGCGTGAGTTTCAGGATATGAGATTCAGAGCATGTGATTCAGGGTTTGAGTTTCAGGATATGAGATTCATGGCATGAGTTTCAGTGCAGGAGTTTCAGGGCATGAGATTCAGGGCATGAGTTTCAGTGCATGAGTTTGAGGGCAGGAGTTTCAAGGCATGAGATTCAGGCATGAGTTTCAGTGCATGAGTTTGAGGGAAGGAGTTTCAGGGCATGAGATTCAGGGCATGAGTTTCAGGCATGAGATCAGGGCAGGTATTTCAGGGCATGTAATTCAGGGCATGAGATTCTGGGCATATGATTCAGGGCAGGAGTTTTAGGGCATGTGATTCAGGACATGAGTTTCAGTGCATGAGTTTCAGGGCAGGAGTTTCAGGGTATGTGATTTAGGGCATGAGTTTCAGGGCATGATATTCAGGGCTTGAGTTTCAGGGCATGAGGTTCAGGGCAATGAGTTTCAGGGCATGAGATTCAGGGCATGAGTTTCAGTGCAGGAACTTGAGGGCATGAGATTCAGTGCACGAGTTTCAGAGCATGAGATTCAGGGCATGAGATTCAGGGCATGATTTTCAGGGCAGGAGATTCAGGGCAGGTGTTTCAGTGCAGGAGTTTCAGGGCATGAGATTCAGGGCATGAGTTTCAGGGCATGAGTTTCAGGACAGGAGATTCAGGGCATGAGTTTCAGGACATGAGTTTCAGGGCATGAGTTTCAGGGCAGGAGTTTCAGGCATGTGATTCAGGGCGTGAGTTTCAGGATATGAGATTCATGGCATGAGTTCAGGGTAGGTGATTCAGGGCAGGAGTTTCAGGACATGAGATTCAGGGCATGAGTTTCAGTGCAGGAACTTGAGGTCATGAGATTCAGTGCACGAGTTTCAGAGCATGAGATTCAGGGCATGAGATTCAGGGCATGATTTTCAGGGCAGGAGATTCAGGGCAGGTGTTTCACTGCAAGAGTTTCAGGGCATGAGATTCAGGGCATGAGATTCAGGGCATGAGATTTAGTACAGGAGATTCAGTGCATGAGTTTCAGGGCATGAGTTTCAGGGCAGGAGTTGTAGGGCATGATGTGATTCAGGGCATGAGTTTCAGTGCATGAGTTTCAGGGCAGGAGTTTCTGGGTATATGATTTAGGGCATGAGTTTCAGGGTATGTGATTTAGGGCATGAGTTTCAGGGCATGAGATTCAGGGCTTGAGTTTCAGGGCATGAGGTTCAGGGCATGAGTTTCAGGTCATGAGATTCAGGGCATGAGTTTCAGTGCAGGAACTTGAGGGCATAGAGATTCAGTGCACGAGTTTCAGAGCATGAGATTCAGGGCATGAGATTCAGGGCATGATTTTCAGGGCAGGAGATTCAGGGCAGGTGTTTCAGTGCAGGAGTTTCAGGGCATGAGATTCAGGCATGAGATTCAGGGCATGAGTTTCAGGACAGGAGATTCAGGGCATGAGTTTCAGGCATGAGTTTTCAGGGCAGGAGTTTCAGAGCATGTGATTCAGGGCGTGAGTTTCAGGATATGAGATTCAGAGCATGTGATTCAGGGCGTGAGTTTCAGGATATGAGATCATGGCATGAGTTTCAGTGCAGGAGTTCAGGGCATGAGATTCAGGGCATGAGTTTCAGTGCATGAGTTTGAGGGCAGGAGTTGCAAGGCATGAGATTCAGGGCATGAGTTTCAGTGCATGAGTTTGAGGGAAGGAGTTTCAGGGCATGAGATTCAGGGCATGAGTTTCAGGGCATGAGATCAGGGCAGGTATTTCAGGGCATGTAATTCAGGGCATGAGATTCTGGGCATATGATTCAGGGCAGTAGTTTTAGGGCATGTGATTCAGGGCATGAGTTTCAGTGCATGAGTTCAGGGCAGGAGTTTCAGGGTATGTGATTTAGGGCATGAGTTTCAGGCATGAGATTCAGGGCTTGAATTTCAGGGCAAGAGGTTCAGGCATGAGTTTCAGGGCATGAGATTCAGGCATGAGTTTCAGTGCAGGAACTTGAGGGCATGAGATTCAGTGCACGAGTTTCAGAGCATGAGATTCAGGGCATGAGATTCAGGGCATGATTTTCAGGGCAGGAGATTCAGGGCAGGTGTTTCAGTGCAGGAGTTTCAGGGCATGAGATTCAGGGCATGAGTTTCAGGGCATGAGTTTCAGACAGATCAGGCATCAGATCAGCAGGAGATTCAGGGCATGAGTTTCAGACATGAGTTTCAGGGCATGAGTTTCAGGGCAGGAGTTTCAGGGCATGTGATTCAGGGCGTGAGTTTCAGGATATGAGATTCATGCATGAGTTTCAGAGCAGGAGTTTCAGGCATGAGATTCAGAGCATGAGTTTCAGGGGTAGGTGATTCAGGGCAGGAGTTTCAGGACATGAGATTCAGGGCATGAGTTTCAGTGCAGGAACTTGAGGTCATGAGATTTAGTTGCACGAGTTTCAGAGCATGAGATTCAGGGCATGAGATTCAGGGCATGAGTTTCAGGGCAGGAGATTCAGGGTCAGGTGGTTCACTGCAAGAGTTTCAGGGCATGAGATTCAGGGCATGAGATTCAGGGCATGAGATTTAGTACAGGAGATTCAGTGCATGAGTTTCAGGGCATTGAGTTTCAGGGCAGGAGTTGTAGGGCATGTGATTCAGGGCATGAGTTTCAGTGCATGAGTTTCAGGGCAGGAGTTTCTGGTATGTGATTTAGGGCATGAGTTTCAGGGTATGTGATTTAGGGCATGAGTTTCAGGGCATGAGATTCAGGGCTTGAGTTTCAGGGCATGAGGTTCAGGGCATGATTTTCAGGGCAGGAGATTCAGGGCAGGTGTTTCAGTGCAGGAGTTTCAGGGCATGAGATTCAGGGCATGAGATTCAGGGCATGAGTTTCAGGGCAGGAGATTCAGGGCAGGTGTTTCACTGCAAGAGTTTCAGGGCATGAGATTCAGGGCATGAGATTTAGTACAGGAGATTCAGTGCATGAGTTTCAGGGCATGAGTTTCAGGGCAGGAGTTGAGGGCATGTGATTCAGGGGCATGAGTTTCAGTGCATGAGTTTCAGGGCAGGAGTTTCTGGGTATGTGATTTAGGCATGAGTTTCAGGGCATGAGATTCAGGTCTTGAGTTTCAGGGCATGAGGTTCAGGGCATGAGTTTCAGGTCATGAGATTCAGGGCATGAGTTTCAGTCCAGGAACTTGAGGGCATGAGATTCAGTGCAAGAGTTTCAGAGCATGAGATTCAGGGCATGAAATTCAGGGCATGATTTTCAGGGCAGGAGATTCAGGGCAGGTGTTTCAGTGCAGGACTTTCAGGGCATAAGATTCAGGGCATGAGATTCAGGGCTTGAGTTTAAGGGCATGAGTTTCAGGGCATAAGTTCAGGACATGAGTTTCAGGGAATGAGATTCAGGACATGAGTTTCAGGCATGAGTTTCAGTGCAGGAACTTGAGGGCATGAGATTCAGGGCATGAGTTTCAGGACAGGAGATTCAGGGCATGAGTTTCAGGGCATGAGTTTCAGGGCATGAGTTTCAGGGCAGAAGTTTCAGGGCATGTAATTCAGGGCGTGAGTTTCAGGATATGAGATTCATGGCAAGAGTTTCAGTGCAGGAGTTTCAGGGCATGAGATTCAGGGCATGAGTTTCAGGGCATGAGATTCAGGACAGCAGTTTCAAGGCATGAGATTCAGGGCATGAGTTTCAGTGCATGAGTTTGAGGGCAGGAGTTTCAAGGCATGAGATTCAGGGCAGGAGTTTCAGTGCATGAGTTTGAGGGCAGGAGTTTCAGGGCATGAGATTCAGGGCATGAGTTTCAGGGCATGAGATTCAGGGCAGGTATTTCAGGGCATGTAATTCAGGGCATGAGTCTTCTGGGCAGATGATTCAGGGCAGGAGTTTTAGGGCATGTGATTCAGGGCATGAGTTTCAGTGCATGAGTTTCAGGGCAGGAGTTTCAGGGTATGTGATTTAGGGCTTGAGTTTCAGGGCATGAGGTCAGGGCATGAGTTTCAGGGCATGAGATTCAGGGCATGAGTTTCAGTGCAGAACTTGAGGGCATGAGATTCAGTGCACGAGTTTCAGAGCATGAGATTCAGGGCATGAGATTCAGGGCATGATTTTCAGGGCAGAGAGAGATTCAGGGCATGTGATTCAGGGCGTGAGTTTCAGGATATGAGATTCATGGCATGAGTTTCAGTGCAGGAGTTTCAGGGCATGAGATTCAGGGCATGAGTTTCAGGGTAGGTGATTCAGGGCAGGAGTTTCAAGACATGAGATTCAGGGCATGAGTTTCAGTGCAGGAACTTGAGGTCATGAGATTCAGTGCACGACTTTCAGAGCGTGAGATTCAGGGCATGAGATTCAGGGCATGAGTTTTAGGACAGGAGATTCAGGGCATGAGTTTCAGGGCATGAGTTTCAGGGCAGGAGTTTTAGGGCATGAGTTTCAGTGTATGAGTTTTAGGGCAGGAGTTTCAGGGTATGTGATTTAGGGCATGAGTTTCAGGGAATGAGATTCAGGGCTTGAGTTTCAGGGCATGAGGTTCAGGGCATGAGTTTCAAGTCATGAGACTCAGGGCATGAGTTTCAGTCCAGGAACTTGAGGGCATGAGATTCAGTGCATGAGTTTTCAGAGCATGAGATTTCAGGGCATGATTTTCAGGCAGGAGATTCAGGGCAGGTGTTTCAGTGCAGAGTTTCAGGGCATGAGATTCAGGGCATGAGATTCAGGCATGAGTTTCAGGACAGGAGATTCAGGGCATGACTTTCAAGGCATGAGTTTCAGGGCAGGAGTTTCAGGGCATGTGATTCAGGGCGTGAGTTTCAGGATATGAGATTCATGGCATGAGTTTCAGTGCAGGAGTTTCAGGCATGAGATTCAGGGCATGAGTTTTAGGACAGGAGATTCAGGGCATGAGTTTCAGGGCATGAGTTTCAGGGCAGGAGTTTTAGGGCATGAGTTTCAGTGCATGAGTTTTAGGGCAGGAGTTTCAGGGTATGTGATTTAGGCATGAGTTTCAGGGCATGAGATTCAGGGCTTGAGTTTCAGGGCATGAGGTTCAGGGCTTGAGTTTCAGGTCATGAGATTCAGGGCATGAGTTTCAGTCCAGGAACTTGAAGGCATGAGATTCAGTGCATGAGTTTCAGAGCATGAGATTCAGGGCATGAGATTCAGTGCATGAGATTCAGGGCATGAGTTTCAGGGCACGAGTTTCAGGGCAGGAGTTTCAGAGCATGTGATTCAGGGCGTGAGTTTCAGGATATGAGATTCACTGGCAAAGAGTTTCAGTGCAGGAGTTTCAGGGCATGAGATTCAGGGCATGAGTTTCAGGGCATGAGATTCAGTACAGCAGTTTCAAGGCATGAGATCAGGGCATGAGTTTCAGTGCATGAGTTTGAGGGCAGGAGTTTCA